>NW_006399815.1:15561295-15584975 GCF_000299155.1 Elephantulus edwardii | reverse complement strand
TCTCTCTCATTGCTGTCTAGTTGGGACCTATGAGCAGCTGACCTTCCAGTGGGTTTTCAGGGACTATCTATTGCATGTGAAGTGATTACCCATTTTTCTTCTTCAGAGCAGCTGGTGGATTGGAACTACCTTCTTTTCGGTTGACAGCACAACTCCTTCTTCATGAGGCCACTAACGCTTCCTTTAATTTAGCTAAAATGAAGCTTGTCATCCCTTAAGCAGCAAACAGCAAAAAAGACTGAATGTTTCTTGTATTTGGGTGGGCTAGAGCTTGGTCTTTACTGAATTTTCCAAGGAAGGCTTTTTCTCACACAGATTTTCAACAAACTGAAAAACAAGAAAAGTGGTAAGTTAATAAGCTGAATCATAACCTTAGTGAAGGGCTTATTGGAATACATAGCTTACCAAGACACACAAATGGACATCCTACTAAACAATCTCAGAATAAGACAAACTAATCCACCTGAACCAACCCCTACAACTCCCGCCTGACTCTGTAAAAAGCCTATAAAAAGTTTGTGCCTGTGACCATTTTAGCTTTGCATCCAATTTATAGCTAAAAGCAAACAATAAAGTTAAAACAGAACGTTCTTTTCAAACTTAATTTCAAATAATTTATCCCCTATTCCCAGAAGTGGTGTGAGTGAAGGCATGATGAAGTAAAGCAAGAAGATTCCCACAGAGGCACAGCTGAGTGGAGGGGAAAGGCCTATGGAGACCTCCACCAGATGGAAGAACTTAAGTAACAACCCCTTCATTGTTTGGTTCTGAGTGAAAAGCTATTGTTTTTATAAATTCCCTCAGGGCAATCACAAGGTGGTTAAGCAAACTAATTTAATGTATTTTCCCACTATTTTTATTGCACCTAAAAGATGAAAAATAACCTTATAATGTGTAATGTTCAGAAAGGAATACTTAATATGATGTAAGTATTTTAATAATAGATAATAACCATATATTATAAATAATAATTTTGAAACATTCAGAAGGATGTGACAATACCCAGTAAAGAAAGGCAGTTTTACTTTTTAAATTTCAAAGTGGTCATTGAACTCACATTAATTATATATGTTTAAGTATGTACTGCCATCAAAATGTAAAAATAACCCCAGGCATTATGTTGATATTCATTAAAATATTATTTTTAATTTGGAATCTATTTTAATGTGTTATAACATGTTGCTTTTTCAAAATGGCTTTCCTAACCATTGATGGCTTTGTCTTTACCACACGGCTGGATTAAAAACTCAAACACAAACTCATTGCTGTCAAGTGGGACCTGACTCAAAACTGACCTAAGGCTCTAAATAATGAGGGGGAAGATGTCCATTTTTCTCCCATAGGTCTTACGGTTGATTCCAAGCACAAGAAAGCTGTGGCTTTTGGTTAGCAGCACAGCCTATGTATTAGGCCAGGAGTGCTCCCTTCAAGGCTGGACAGGACTCTGCTAGTGAGTAAGTGAAGTGAATAACATCTCTTTTGTGGAAATATGCAAGCAAGGTGTGCAAATGGGGGATTTGGTGAGTCTTGCTATCCCACTAGGCTTAAAATGAACAGGTTTAGAGGAACAAAATGTAATCTTTCTACCAGTAAGAAAGAAATAGAGAATGCAGCATGTATTTATAGGACTCGAGTTTTCCATGCAAGTTAGCTTAGAACCTAGACAAGTAGCAGCAGCAATGAAGAACCAGAGATGAATGCGAGACCGAGCTGACCTGTTTACTGCTGCCTCACAGAACTAAAGCGAGAGGCCTTCACCCAAGCTTAATTAAGGACTAAGACATTATTCTTGTCAGGACCAAGAGAATTTTAGGAAGCTGTGGTGGTCTAATGGAAAGTACTTATGCTGGCAACTTCTGTTTGAATCCTCCATCTGCTCCACAGAAGAAAAATGGGCAATCTTTTTCCATGGGATTAACTGCCTCTGAAAACCCACTGGATATTCAGCTATGGGTTGATTCTGACTTAACAGTACACAATAGCAGCATCAAGAGAACTTTAGGAAGCACTGGTGGCCTCCTTGCTGGTAAGGAGTTGCACTGGCAACCCATAAGTATGCAGTTTGAATCCATCTGTTGTTTCATGGGAGAAAGATGAGCAATATCTTCTCATGCAATTAACTGCCTCTGAAAACATACTTAAGAGTCAGCTATGGGTCACTTCTGACTCAATGGTACACAACAACAAGCATTATAGTCCTTGGCCTAAACTCATGAGGCTAAAGGTCAAAGGGCCTGTGAGCACACTTGAACAATAGTCATGACTGAAAAATTTTATCCTTTTTCCAACTTGAAATGTAAGTTGTTATCTTCTAATAAATGTCATAATCATGATAATTGCCTGTGAGTTCTGTATGGCTATTGCAATAGATTATCAGTGCTGAGAGAGATGATTGGCATAAATTGATAGACATAAGTGTGGGAGGATGAGACATGTCAAACTTCATGGCAATTATTTTATGCCCTGGGTGTTGTGGATAGGATTCTTCCCTTTCTGGAACCAGGGAAGATCAGATATCACTGACTGTGCTGATTTTTAGACCTTTTGTAATTGATATAACTTGTTGTTGTTAAGTTGCATTGAGCTTACTATATCTCATAGTGGTCTTATCAACAACGAAGACAAACCTCAACCTATCCTCTGTCATCCTTATGATCTCTTCCATGCCAAGCCCATTGTTACAGTCACTGTGTCAGCTTATCTTGTCGAAGCTCTGTATCTCGTTCATTGAACCTCTTCATTTTTACAGTATAATGTCTTTTTTCAAGCACTGGCCCCTTCTGATAACATGCCCCAAATATTTGAGAGTAAATTTCACCATCCTTGCCTACAAATATCACCCTGATTGCAGTTTCTCCAAGATAGATTTTTTAAGGTAGTCTATGGTATATTGAACACATTCTTTTGGTACTCCATGGTATAGTCAACATTCTTTGTGAGCACAACAATTCAAAGATGTACATTTGTCTTTATTCTTTATTCTCTTCCTCATTCATTGTCCAACTTTCAGATCCATAGAAAGCAGTTGAAGATACCTTGGCATGGATAAGGCATGCCTTATTCTTTAAACAGATATTCTTTAACTTTAGCACTTTGGAAGATCCTTGACAGAAGATTTTCCCAATGCCACACCTCTTTTGACTTCTTGCCTGCTGCTACCATATGTGTTGATTGTGGATAAAAGCAAAATGAAGTCTTTGATAACTTGAATCTTTTATCTATATATCATAATGCTGCCTATTGCTCCAATGGTAAAGTTTTTTTGTTTTCTTTATATTTAGGTGTAACTTACACTGAAGGTTCTAGTTTATGATCTAGAAGTTACTGCTTGATGTATTCTTCACTTCCTGCAAGCAAGATTGTGTCATCTACATAATTGCTGATGATTCTTCTTCCAATATTGATGCATGTTCTTCTTCATATAGTTCAGAATTTCTAATTATTTGCTCAACATACAAATTGAATAGGGTTCTCTGATGAGCTAGTGGTAAGAATCTGCACTGCAATCCCAAAGACTTATGGTTTGAACCCAACAATTTGTCTGTGGGGGAAGGATGGTCTGTCTCCTCTCGTGTGATTTACTGCTTCTGAAAACCCACTGGAGGATCAGCTATGCGTCTCTTCCCACTTGATATCACATCATCACCACCATCACAACAAAAACAGACTGAATAGATATGGCAAAAGGATACACCCCTTGACACACCTTTTTTAATATTAATTTTTTTTCATTAATTTTATTAGGGTTTCCAGTAGTTCATTGTTGCACTTTTCTCCCTGCCCATCCCTCCCTCCCCTCCACTTCACTCTTCTTGAAAGTAAAACTCTTTCATTGTTATACAATCCCTTCGCCCAAGTCCACTCCACTATGCAGCCTTCATTCTGGACTCCTGTAATGACAATAATACCCAATCATATATCCCGTTTAAACAGTTCTCTCCCTCATCTGTTTCAATGCATTATACATCATTCCTCCCCTCCTTTTCTGTCTTCCCTCAACCCCGATGTCAGTCCCATTTTACAACAGTGGCACTATACAATATTTGTCCTTTTGTGACTGAAACATTTCACTCATCATAATGTCCTCCAGGTTCATCCATTTTGCATAATATTTCATGAGTTCCTATGCTGCATAGTATTCCATTGTGTGAATATACCACAGTTTCTCTATCCGTTCGTTTGTTGATGGGCACTTGGGTTGTTTCCAGCTCTTTGCTACTGAGAACAAAGCTGCAATAAACATGGGTGTGCATATGTTACACCTTTTAAAGCCATGCAATATTCCCTTATTCTCTTTAGGCAACTAACTGCTGCTTAGTATACAAATAGGTTTCCCATGAAAACAATTATGTGTAATGAGATTCCCATTCTTTTCTGTGTTAGATATAATGTGTTGTGGTCCACAAAGTTAAATGCCTTTTCTTTGCTTAACTGGTAAATTTGTTGTTATGTGCTGTCTAGTCATCTGTGACTCATAGCAACCTTATGTATAGTAGCGCTGAACCCTGCCCTATTCTGATACATTCTCACTAACTCTGACACAACTACTCCCATTTCCCCAGTTACTGTGTCAATCCTTCTCATCCAGGATCTTCCTCTCCTGTGTCATCCCTCCACCCTTCCAAGCATGATGTCCTTCCCCAAGTACTGATCCTTTCTGGCCACATGCCCAAAGATTGTGAGATGAAGCTTCAAAATCCTTGCCTCCAAGAAGAAACTTGGTCTCACCCTGCCCAATACAAACCTGTTTGTTCTCTTGTTGGTCCATGTTATGTTCAATACTCTTCTCCAGTACCTCCGTAAAAAGGCATTGATTCTTCTTTTGTCTTTCTTAGTCATTGGCCAGCTTTCTGATGCATAGCAAGTAATTGTAAACCATGGCCTGGATCAGGTGCACTTTAATCTCTACACTGACATCATAGCTCTATAGCACTTTGGAGAGGTCCCTGACAGCCTAGATCAAGAGATGTTGAGTAAACAGAGCACCATAGTCTCTAGACTGATATCATTGTTCCTCTGTAGTTTGGAGATATCTCTGAAAGCAGGTGTTCTCAGCACAATCCATCTTTTGATTTCTTGACTGCTGGTGCCAAGATTGTAGAGACAAATGAACTGAAATTTTTAAGAACCTCTGTCTCTTCTCCATCTATCATGGTGCTGTCATTGGACCAGGGGTGAGAATCTTTGTCTTTTTTATGTTGAGCTTCAATCAATAAATTTAATTATATTTTAATTTATATGATATGGTCAAGTGATTCTAAAGATTTCTGCTGTACTTATATTCTATCAGCAATATCACTATTTAGGCCATGTTGATGTTACCTACCACCAAGTCACAACCGACTAATACTTGACCTGCCAACAGGTTTCAGAGACAGTAAATTATATAGGAGAAAATTGCTTGTCTTGTTTTTGTGGAGCTGTTAGTGGATTTGAACCCTGTGCCTTTGGGTTAACAGCACCATGTTGTTGTTGTTGTTAACTCGTAGTGACCCTAAGTACAACAGCCCTAACCTATTCTATCCTGTGCCAATCTCACTGTCTCTGACACATCTCCCCCTATTATCCCAGTCACTGAATCAATACACCTCGTAGAGGGTCTTCCTCTCCTGCGCTGTCCCTCCACCCTCTCAAGCATGATGTCCTTCTCCAAGGACTTATTCCACCTTGCAACATGTCTAAAGTATGTCAGATGAAGCTTCAGAATCCTTGCATCCAAGGAATAGCCTGGCTTCACCCTCTCCAGGATGAACTTATTTGTTCTCCTATCAGTCTCTGGTACATTCAATACTTCTCCAACACCACTCAAAGGTATCAATTATTTTTTTATCATCCCTAGTCATTATCCAGATTTCTGATGCATAGCAAGTAATTGCAAAGACCATGGCATGTATTAGATGCACCTTAGTCTTGAGACTGACATTCTTGCTCTTCAGTACTTTGAAGAGGTCTCTGACAGCAGACTTCCCAATGCAATACATCTTTTAATGTCATGGCTGCTAGTAGTAAGAGTGTTGATTATAGAACTAAGCAAATTGACACTGTTAACAATCTCAATCTCTTCACCATCTATTATGGTGCTGCCAATGAGCCCTGGGGTCAGAATCTTTGTTTTCTTGATGTTGAGCTTCAATTCATATTGAAGGCTATAATCCTTTACCCTCTGCAGGAGGCACTTCAGGTCCTCCTCAGTCTCAGTAAGCAGGGTTGTGTCATCTGCATAACACAGATTGTTGATGAATTTTCCTCCAGTCCTGATACCACATTTCTCCTCACAGAGCCCAGCCTCCTGGATAATATGTTCCACATATAGATTGAAAAGATATGGAGATAAGACACATCCTTGGTACATATACTTCTCAGTCTTGAGCCATGCAGTGTTTTCTGGTTCTTCTCTCACAACTGCCTCCTGGTCCAAGTACAGGTTTTGCATAAGCATGATCCAGTGTTCTGGGATTCCCATTCTTCTCAGAGTCAGCCACAGTTTGCCATAGTCAAATGCCTTTGCAGAGTCAATGAAACACAGATAGACATTTCTCTGGTACTCTCTGCTTTCAGCCATGATCCATCTGACGTTAGCTATACTATCCCCAGTACCATGGCCTCTTTTAAACCCAACCTACACTTCAGGTAGATCTCTATTTATATGCTGTTCCAGTCATTTTTGGATAATCTGCAGCAGAATCTTACTTGCATGTGATATCAATTATACTGTTTGATAAAATGTGCACTCTGTCAGATTACCTTTCTTTGAAATCGGAACAAATACAGATATCTTCCAGTCAGCTGGTCAGGTGGTTGTCCTCCAGATTTCTTGCCCTAACTTGGTGAGTACATCCAAGACAGCGTCTGTTTGTTTGATAGAAGCATACTAGTAGATACATTTTTTTACAAAACTATTATTTATGCTTAGAAGCAAGAGTGGTACACACTTCCTAAATAACATGCCTCCAGAAACCCTATGAACTTCGATAAATGTCAATAGTTGTAGAGGGACTTTACGCCTTTTGTTCATAGGGTTACTATGAGTCATGCTCGACTCAAAGACAATTCTCAGCAACCACAACATTATGCAGTCAAGTAATCCATTGGCATAATTTGATAAAACCTCGAAGTATCTATGAAAATATGTTTTATTTTGTGGATCACAACAAATTGTGGCTAATTCTGAAAAGAATGGGAATCTGAAACATATACATAGACCAAGAAGCAGTCTTCAGAACAGAGCAAGAAAACATTGCATGGCTTAAAATCAGGAAAGGTGTATATCAGGGATGCATCCTACCTCCATACCTTTTCAATCTACATGCAGAACAGATCACTAGAGAATCTGGAGGTGTGTGATAATAGGATTGGACAGACTCATTAACGACGTATGTTAGGCAGATGACACAACCTTGATGGCTGAAACGAAGGAGGATCTGAGATATTTGCTGCATTATGTCAGAGATTGTAATCAGCAATATGAATTGAAGCTCAAGATCAAGAAAACAAAAATTCTCACCACTGGACCAGTTGTCAGAATCATGATAGATAGAGAAGAGATTGAGACTGTTAAAAATATCAGCTTCTTTGGTTCCATAATCAACACTCTGGGCACTGTTGTTGTTGTTTGGTGCTGTCGAGCATGATGTGAGCATAGGAATCATGGCCAGCTTTGGGAGTTGAGTGCTTTTCCAGGCATGTGTTTGGTGTACAGGTTTGCTCTGTCCCTGGGAGCGAGGCAAGCCACGCTTGGCCTAGGGTTTCAGGCAGGAGGCGGCCTTAAGCCCAAAGGCAGCTGGGAGAGGAGGTGGCCATGTTCTTCCTGGTTGGCTCCTCCCAGGGTCTCTGGAACTTCTCCTTGCCAGAAGGAGGATGGTGGTGTGAGCATAATGGGCACCCATGGTGGACAGTGTTGGCTGGAGCTTCCCGACTAATACAAGCCAGGAAGCAGGAGCGGCATCCACTTCTGAAATGTCTTGCCTCTGGAAACTCTATGTAAAAACAGTGCTCAGGCCGTTAGTTCATAGGATCGCTATGAGTCGCCTGCGGCTAGCAATCAAAAAATTAAAAGATGAATTTCTTTAGGAAAATATGCTATGAAGTACCTCTCCAGAGTGCTAAAGAGCAATGATGTCAGTCTGGAGACGAAAGCATGTGTCATAAAAGCCAAGGTCTTCACAATTACTTCCTATGCATCAGACAGTTCAACAATGACTAAGGATTATAGAAGAAGAATTTATGCCTTTGAACTGTAGTGCTGGAGAACAGTACTGGAGTAGCATCGGCTTCCAAGGGAACAAACCGGTCTGTGGTAGAAAGTGTGAAGTAAGCTGCTCCTTGGAAGCAAAAATTTTGAAGGTCCATCTCACATAATTTGAGGATGTTGCCATAAGAGGTCAGTCTTGGAGTAGGACATCATGCTTGGAATGGTGGAGGGATGGTAAAGGAGAGGAAAACCCTGGATGATATGGATCAACACAGTCACGGAGGTAATGGGGATAGGTGTGTTAGAGACAATGAGTTTGGCTCAAGATAGAATAGGATTAAGAGATATTGTACCTAGGGTTTCTAGAGTCGCAAACATCAACAACATGTGAAAATGACAACGTATCTAGGGAATTCTTCATGTTAGAACAAACAGCTAATGAAGTAAGCATGAACACCTTTGTATCTTATAAAACTAGCTATCGAAGTTTTCATAGCCTGGTCAAATGTAAGTTAAATTAAAACATAATATCAGAGGTTGAGTTGATAATACAGGAGGGTGCCATAATCTAATGCATATGAATCACTTAAAGATGACTTTAACAGTAGATTTCGCAGCTAAGTCTATAATTCTACAATTGGGATGCTAGTGGATTTCATTGACTATGCAAAGGCATTGATGGAGTGGATCACAACAAATTGTGAGTAACCTTGAGAAGAATAGGAATTCCAGAACACCTGATTTTGCTCATGTAAAATCTATACTAGGGCCAGAAAGCAGCCATCAAAACCCAGCAAGGAAGCACTGCATAGTCCAAAATCAGGGAGGTACAATGTGTAAGGGATGTGTCCTTTCTCCATACTTTTAAAATCTATTTACAGAAAAGATTATTTGGGAGGCTGGACTCTATTCAGTATGTAGTAGACACAACCTTGCTAGTTGAAACTGAGAGAGACTTGAAGTGTTTGCTGCAGAAGGTCAATGACTTCAGTCTCTAATATGGACTGAAACTCAACATCAAGAAAACAAAGATTCTCACCGCTGGGCCAGTTGGCAGCACAATGATATATGTAGAAGAGATTATGATTGTTAACAATTTCAGTTTATTCAGTTTGACAATCAACACCCTTGAAACCAGCAGTCAGGAAATTAAACAGGAAAACATTTCATTGGGAAAATCTACTGCTAGGGACCACTCCAGAGAGCTAAAGAACAACAATATCAGTCTAGAGACTAAGCTGCATCTAATCCAGGCCATTGTCTTTGCAATTCCTTGTGATGCATCAGAAAGCTGGACAATGGAAAAGGATGACAGAAGAAGAATTGAAGTCTTTGAGTTATGGTGCTAGAGAAGAGTACCATGAACTGTCTAAAGAACGAACAGTTCTGTCCTGGAGAGGGTGAAGACAAGCTGTTCCTTGGAGGCAAGGTTGATGAAGCTACTTCTCACACACTTTGGGCACATTGCAAGGAGGGACCAGTCCTTCAAGAAGCACATCATGCTTCGAAGGGTAGAGGAACAGTGTAAGGAAGGAAGACCAAGAATGAGATGGATTGACACAATAACTGAGATAATGGGGGTACATGTGTCAGAGATAGTGGGTCTGGCTCAGGATAGGGCAGACTTCAGAGCTATTGTTCATAGGGTTGCTAAGAGTCATAGATGGCTCAATGGTACATAACAACAACAATAGATCTGAATCTTGATATCCTGTGTATAGAATAGGTGATAGATACTATCTTCAGTCAGCTTACTGGTACCAACTATTGATTGGTCTAATTTGAAAAAAGTCTTTCTCACTATGGAGATTTACCAAAATTATTAAAATAAAGTTCAAGAAAGGTTTCATCATGGGGAAAAACTATCTAAAATTAATGTAATAAGACAAATAATGTAAAAATAATAAGTACAATAATTTCAAGTCAACTGCATTAGCAAAATTGTATTTTACCATAATACCATAAGCATAGAATAAGAGTATTGACATAAAAAGAGTTACATTGTTAAATGAAATTTGGGACAGCACAGAAGGGGAAGGCCCCCTATGAGGTGGATTGATTCAGTGACTGGAGTAATCGGGATGGGTGTATCTGAGACTTTGCTATTGGCACAGGACAGAACAGAGTTTAGGGCTATTGTACATAGGGTCACTATGAGTCACAAGCAACTCGATGGCACATAACAGCAACAACAACAATAATATCAGGATATAATTTATCAAGAAATAAGACCACAATGATCTAATTTCAGCATAAAAATAGCTAAAATTATGAATCAAAGTAAAAAATATTTAGCAGGAAGAATGATAGATATGTTGTCATCTACCTCGGATGTTATTTTCTTCTGGCCACTGGAGTATTTCAATGTAATTTTCTTCTTCCAGAAGATTTGCAAGTCCATAAAGTTTTATTGACTTTCCTTAATTGAAACAAATATCCCAAAAAAGAATTAATTCCTTCTAATGTGGCAGTGCATAGGTTAGTAATTAGGACTAGAATCAATCCTTTCCAGTGATTATTTAAGAAATCTTTTACTTAATGTCTATTATTCATAATCTCTAATCAAAATATTATGTAATCTTTCATGCTATGAGGTATTATGCTTTTTTTTTATTCAGGCAATTCTGAAAAATGTCTTGCAGGAAAGCTAGTTCTTTATTTTCTTTGGCTAATTTTGAAATAGTACCCTGCAAAGAAGCTATAATTACTATTTTTATGTCTCTTGCAAATTAAACATTGATATTAATTAATTAAGAAGCTTTTTTTAATTTTTTGTGCAGAAAAAAATTGTTCCTTTTGAAAAGTGAAAAAAAGAAACTGATTTTCCGAACTGTCTTTGGTAAGGTGATACCAGTTATACAGTAGTCACACCTTGAAGGACTAAAATGCTTATTTATGTAGTAGGTCAAATTCCTAGAGGGTGAGTTTGCACTGTCCCTTGATATTGTTGTTCTTGTTAGTTGTTTTTGTGAGTTCTACAGTGTCCCTCTTGTAACAAAGCAAAACACTTCCCAATCCTGCACTATCCTCTTGATGTTGCATTCATTACCCATAATTCCAACAGGCAGATCAAATAAATTTTAAAAGACATTTTAGAAACAAACTTAGGCTCTTTAATTATTTAATTAGGAACAAAGGGAAGTTCACACAAGTTGTCATTAGAGGAATGGAAGACAAAGATATGTATAGTGAGGTTAGTTTCTCCAGAATCAGAAAAACTTCAATGAAAGATTTTCTATAGGGCTTATCTGTGCTTTGTTTAACAAATGTATGTTACTAAGTAAGCATTATTTTGTGGTTGGTTGGAATCATGGTGCATTGTGGCTCATCTCACATCCCAAATTATCCTTTTATTGATTTGTTTCAGTTGGTAGTGAATGTCCTAAGGACATTTATTTGTGAAAATTATGGCCACAGTTTTGAGAACTAAAAGACTCTAAGCAACCTTTGTGACAACTGTACAAACATAGTTAATAATAAATATAATCTAGCATTCTGTTAATGGAAAATTAAGTTCTGTTATGAAAAAAAAAGAACAAAAAATGTAAGCAACCTGAGGAAAACATTGAAATCAAAACCAGCAATAATATTTGAAGAATTCCAACATGAAAGTGTGGATCTCAGGGTCTGAGAGATTATTAATTTAAGGTATTTCCTAAAAAAGTTGAAAGACAGAAAGAGTTTAGGTTACACCTAATCCAGGTTCTTAGCACCTAGGAACCTGGACATTGAAGAGTATTCACTTTTTAGATCCTTCCTTCTTACAACAAACTTTTGGTAGCATTGAAGAAAATTTACATTAAAAAGTAAAGGCAAACAATCTTGGTGGAGGATTTTTAATAGCTCTGTCTGAGCAATACAATGTAATAGTAGGTAACAAATTTTCTAAACATTTTGAGGAAGACATGAGCTTTTTCACAGGAAAAAAATGTATGGAAAATACCACAATTACAGGAGTTTTTCTAATTATATATAGTTACAAAATAATTGTTATTTGCCATTATGTAGTTTCTGACTCATAGTGATACTATACACAATAGAATAAAACAATTTACTCTTCTATGTTCTGTAGTGCACTGTTACAGTAGAGTGTAAATATATTTTGTTCAGTTTTCCTCTTTCTAACTGACTCTAGCCTTCCCCAAGTATGATGTCATTCTTCAAGAATTGATTCCAGCTTACAACATGACCAAACCATATTAGTTGAAATGGCTCCATTCTTATTCCCAAGAAGGTTACAGGATGTATTTCTTACTAGTTTGTGGTTTTTTTTCCTTCTGACAGTGCAGTATTTTTAATATTCCTCCTCTACACCATCTTTGGGTTAGCAGTGCAACTCCCTACAGAACTATGCCACCAGAGCTTCTCCCATATTTTTCAGAAGACCTGGTGTTCAGTACTACCTATTTCCCTGTATTTATCTCTTATGTAACTGAACCCCAGGCTGC
Organism: Elephantulus edwardii; assembly: GCF_000299155.1. Taxonomy (NCBI): domain Eukaryota; kingdom Metazoa; phylum Chordata; class Mammalia; order Macroscelidea; family Macroscelididae; genus Elephantulus; species Elephantulus edwardii. Next base: position 15,572,336 of record NW_006399815.1, on the reverse strand, counting down.
TTATCAAAAGTAAACACTTCTGTCCATTAATGTCTAGTTAGAATCCATGATAAAATCCTTTCTTTCTCTAGTTCACACACACACACACACACACACACACACACACACACACACACACACCTTTCTTTCTTGTTCTCTTTCTTTCTTTCTTTCCTTCATCTTTGTCTATATTTTATGTATCAGTTCAAAGACGTTAATCCAGGAGTCAACCTACACGATAGATATCATATCATCTTCTCTACCTCCTTTGGCTGGCCTCACTTGTGCAACATAGTCTATCCTTCTGGTTTTAGCATAAAAATAATTTCCAATCCTCCTGCCATAAGTTAGATTAGCCCAGCTTGTAATATATGTGAGTAGGAGTATATGTTTTTAAAATGTTTGCACATTTTCTCACTGTCTTCTCTGATGGCAAAGATTAGGGTTCACTATTCCTACTATAAAGTCTGTTACAAGGTGCCATAGTTAATGTCATTTTAAGATGTGTGAAGTCTGAGATCAGAGATGCTAAATTCTTCATGTATCTAGTCTCTTGTTTGCAATATTTCTCCCAAAATCCTTCTGACATTTTAACCTGACTGAAATATAAAGTGAATAATGAACTCAAGCTAAGATTTTTGCTGAGTTTCTGTAAATAGACTGGAAAGACAAATCCTACATCTCAAAAGAGACTTCCTCTTCCAACAGGTATGATACGCTCAGAAAAAGTAAAGAACCAGTCTACAAAGGCATCATCTCAATAAAATTGGAGTTTTGTTTCAGATACGTGATTAGGGGAGATAGATAAACGTTCATAAAAGCACAGAGCAACTGAGAAACTAACAAATATGAGGAAAGAAAAAAAATGCCAAAAAATACAGAAAAAGGGCAAAATGCCACAGATGTTGCTTAGCTCCCAGCTGGGGACTAGCCTCTGAGGTGGAACTTGTGATTCACACCTTTTAGGAGCTCACACTGTCTAACCTGTAGATCATGGTCCTATTTTAAGAAAATGCAGCTGCATATACCTCTGTAACTGCTGCTTCTGCTGCCAGGATACCTACTGGGGTGAGAGATGAAAATATCTTTTTAACCTCGACAAAAAAACCAAAACAAAACAAAAACCCCCACATTTATCTCTTGTCCATTTATATCCACGCTGTTTCCCCCTTACTAATTCATGCAACAAATTCTTATTAAACATTTATTGTGGACTATAAAAATAACTCCAACTCTAAGGATAAGCATCAAACTGATCCCTAAGAGTCAAAACTCAAATATATTTAGATTCACCTGTTTCTTCACCATTTCTGACCCCAACCAGTCTCCTCATACACTTTCTCTATTGAGTTCAAGAATTCATTTGGAGAGTCACAGAGAACTCATTGAAACAAAATAACATCAATAACAATTTTAGCAACAGAGAAAGATGGAAATAAAAGATATAAAGACGATATATAAAGGATCATGCTAAGGACTTCATGTCTAAAATGACACCCAGTTGCGTCTCATCAGGACATAACTTGTCCTTCCCAATAGTCAAGTTTCATTCTTACTCAATAGGAAATTTTTAAATAGGAAACGCAGCAACATTACTTGGCTACCTGTTGGTGGCTGCTTTTTTTCAGCTCTCAGCTAGAATCTGGGCTTTACACTCTGTTGCCCTACTCTGATTTGGCTTAATGTCTCTGCTCCTTTTGGTACCGTCTCAGCCATCACCTTCTTAAAAAGGAAAGTTTAATATGTCTTGGGGAACCATAAAGTATAGCCCTGTGGCCAAAGAGTTGATCTTCTCTAGGAAATACCATATGAAACTCAGTTCGCGGTCAGTCAGTCAGTCAGTCAGCCAGCCAGTCAGTCATTGCCATAGAGTCAGAACTAACTCAGAGCTGATCCTCCAGCAGGATTTAAGAGGTTGTAGATCACACAGAAGAGATTGCCCATCCTTCTCTCTTGGAGTATCAGATGGGTTCAAACTACCTGTTTTTGAGTGGACAGCACAAATTGTTACCCACTAGGCCACCAGATTTCTATACTTTTCATGAAACCAAATTAAGCCAGTCTCATTGTACTGCAGTAAATTCGGACTTGTGATAACTTTCCTGGGTTTCCAAGGCTGTAATTCTTACTGGTAGGAAGATGACTCTTTTACTCTCAATGTGGCATTTGATAGACTGTAGTCTTACCAGTTTTCCATTTCTCTTTATAGTGGAAAATACTTGAATTTCCTTCTCTGACAGATTTTTCCTATACCTAAGTTCTGACTTACACAAAGAAATCCACTGTGTTACATGCATAAATTACAATGCTGAGTGAAATATTGTAATAAGACATAATTTCTTTTTTTCACTTCCTCTTCTATGAATAAAGTGATATCAATGTAAATGAATTTTAGAATAAGGTTCAGTGTTTTGTACTTTATGTTCTATTTATAGTTCTATTTATAGCTATCAGGTTGTCAAGCAATATTTTCTCTCTCTCTCTCTGTCTCTCTTTCTTTCTCTCTCTCTCTCCCCCGTACCTCCCTCCCTCTCTCCCCGTACAACCTTACTCTGTATCAAGCCTATCACAGGCATGACAGAGAAAACTAGAGAAAGAAAAACATGTTCTTCGGTCTTTTATGAACTCAAAACACAGTTAGATAACAATTATTTTAAGAGGGAGAACTCCAGTCTTTTCCCTTTGCTCATTTCTGGATTTCTAAAGAGTCTATTTTTTCTCTAAGTGAATGAGCAGTGATAACAAAGAAATTACTTTTCTTTAATGTTCCTTATTTTGGTGACAATTTTTATTTCATTAGGTATTTTAGCAACATCTGTTTTTCCCCCCATTTCCAACACGAACTAATTAACCCTTTCTGCCTCTGCCTTCTCAAATTCTCTTTTCCTTTATCAATAGCTAGCTTAGAAGTTTAAAGGACAATCTTTCTGGCAAGCTGCCAACACTGAATCACACTAGCTATGATTTTCTTTTTTAATAGTACAGAATCATCATGAATTTTTATTAGTCACGGTTTCAATTGAAAGAGTAGAGTTCCTGGCCTTTGTTTACTCCCAATTTGATGTTCTCTCCTCTCATTTGGCTGCAGTCAATTGAATAAATACGACTTCTTCATATTTATTATTTTGCTAGAATTAGCAAGATGTTCCGTCATGAGAGTTGTCTGAGTCTTAGGGAATTGCATTCTTTTCACTTTAAGGCAAGATGCCTTTGTGGTGGATGGTTCCCTGGGCTCTTTGAGCGTCTGCTCTCTCTGTCTGTCTTTCTCCAGCCCATTGCATACTGCTTGTTCATCTTGCAACATGACTGACAACCTGACAACGTGAGTCCTGAGACAAAACAATTAGAGAGAGAAAGAGAGTAATATTTTAAATAGATTGATTTGTTCCTTGAGATGTGATGAGCTGGTTACTGACTCGTTTGTCAGACACCAAATATACATAAGTTATGTCATTTTCATAACTCTATTAAATAGATGTGTCAGATAAGCAACTGAAGTTCAGAGAAATTAAGCAGCCAAACTGAAAAAAAAAAAAAAAAGCACAGCCAAAGGAATCCTGGAATGGTTTCCTGTCCTTCTGTGTTCCCATACACACTAATATGTAGCCCTTGACAAATGTGAGTCCTTTCCTTCTCCCAGACAACCCCTGGGCCCATTCTACTCTATTCTGTAGGTCACTTTGACTCAGAATTGATTTAACAGCATGCAGCAACACTAAATTTATGTCTTTTAATTTTTTTCTTAGTTTCTAATAGTGATTTTTAATGAGAGTTTATAAAAAGGTTTTCACTCATTCATTGATGCAAATTTTCCCTCCTCCCCCTTCCCTTCCTTCTCTCTCAACTCACTTTGTAGTGCACTTCTCATTCCAGATTGTTAAGTGTCATACATATAATGCCTAACCATACGTTCCTTTCAGACAGTCCTTTCCTTAATCCATTCCAATGTAGTGTTCATTTTTAACTCTTGTTCTTCCCTTGCCCCATTTCAATCTGTTTTATAATTATGGTTTTATGCAGTATTTGTCCTTTTATTACTGAGATATTTCACTCAGCATTATGTCTTCCAGACTCTTCCATGTTGTGTAGTGTTTTACAAGTTCATTGTTTTTGAATTTTTAATAATATTCTCTTGTATAAATATACCACAGTTTTTTGTATACTTTCATTTGCTGAAGAGCACTTAAGCCTGCTTACATCTCTTTAGTATTGTGAAAAATGCTGCAATAAACATGTCGGTGCATATATCTGTTTGTGTCACAACTCTGTTTTCTTTAGGATTTATTCCCAGTAGTGATATAGCTGAGTCAAATGCTATTGTCAACTTTTTGAGAAAACACCAGATTGTATGCTATAGTTGTCATACCATTTTATATTCTCATCAGCAGTAAATGAACATTGCAATCTCTCCACATCCTCACCAGCATTTGTTGCTTGCTGACTTTTTGAACTTTGCTATTGATTCTAGGGTGTGATGATATGTCATTATTGCTTCGATTTGCATCTCTCTGATAGCTAGTGATTTTTTCCCCCTTTTAAAAAAATTTATATTGGTTTGCTTAGAAAGTTTATATACATTGTGTTTCACAGTATTCTTCATTCATATTGTGTTTCATACAATCATTCTCATTCGTTATGTTTTATATAACTAAACACTTTCAACTTTGCCCATCATTATCCTGTCTTTTCACCCAGATTCTCCCCATTTCCCATCATTATCCTGTCTTTTCACCCAGATTCTCCCCATTTCCCTCCACCCACCAAACTGTGAAAACTTGTGGTTTTGTCCTTGCCCATTCTCACCGCCCCACTTTCACCCTTGGGTTCCCTTTTATGTTTTACCAGTTATTGTTCTATTTTTAGAATAATGGTCTTATGCAGAAACCTGAAACAGGATCACATCTCACACCATACACAAAAATAAACTCAAGATGGAGTAAAGGCCAAGACCCATAAAATTCACAAGAGACAAACTGAGACCAAGCTAAGAAGGCCTGTTGTTGTTAAGTGCTATAGAGTTGAAGACGACCCATAGCAACCCTATGAACGAAAGTCTAAGAAGGCCTCCTCAATAGTATAAAGAGGCTGACAAACAAAGCTCGAAATAAACAATCCAGAGAGGATAAAATTGATGAATAGAACTTTCAAGAGATTAAATCTTTCTAAAGATAAAAAAACCAACCACGTTTTCCAGTGCTTACTTCAGCAATACATATACTAAAATTGGAACAATACGGAGAAGATTGTGCAACAATGAATGTCTTGAAACCCTAAGTCTCTGTAAACTTTCATTAAAATTAATTTTTTAAAAAGCCCAACCCATTTTCCAACAGTTGTTGTTGTTGTTATGTGCCGTCGAGTCGCTTGCGACTCATAGCGACCCTAAACAGCCCTAACCCCTGCTCTATCCTGTGCCAATCGCATGGCCTCTGACACACCCATCCCGGCTATCCCAGTCACTGAATCAATCCATCTCATAGAGGGTCTTCCCCTTCTGCGCTGTCCCTCCACCCTCCCAAGCATGATGTCCCTCTCCAAGGACCTGTCTCTCCTTACAACATGTCCAAAGTATGTCAGATGAAGCCCCAGAATCCTTGCCTCCAAGGAGTAGCCTGGTTTAACCCTCTCCAGGATGAATCAAAAGAAAACCTACTGACTGGGGAAAAAAACATTTGACAATATATCTGAGACAAAGATTTCATAACAAAAGTTTATAGAGTACTCCTGGGCCTTCAGAAGAAAAATAATGATAACCCAATTAGAAAATGGGCAAAAGAGGGAAGGAAAGACATTTGGAGGAAGACATTTGTATCGTCAACAGACACGTGAAGAAATGCTCAGTATTTCTTCATGTGTTTGTTGGCTATCTGACTTTCTTATTTGATGAAGTGTCTGTTCATATCTTCTGTTCACTTTGTGACTGGTTTGTTTGACTTTTTTTGTTGAGGATCTGAATACTTCTACAAATTTTAGTTATCAGATAAGTCATTTATCTGATATGTCTTTGCTAATTATGTTTTCCCTGTCTATGGGTTTCCTTTCTACACTACTGAAGAAGTTTTTTGATGTGCACAGGGATTTGATTCTTAGAAATTCCCGTTCATTTACTTTCTGTTCTCTTAGTGGTTTTGTAATTCCTTCTGTTAAAATAAGTAGCAGACCAGTTAAAGGAAGTGTCAAATCAATATTGTCCCAAATGTTTGACCTACTGTATAAGTCCATTATTTCCAGCATCAACAGTTCCTCCTTTATTCAGTATGTTCCCCAGTTCCTCTATGTTCCTTGGGTTTAGTGGTTCTCTAGAAGGTCTTCCAGAGCCTCAGACTCTTTCAGAATTCTTGTCTTTGATTCTGGCAAATTTAACTATGATAGACCTTGGTGGTTTTCTTTTGGTGTCTATTCTATTTGGGATTTGCTTAGCTTCTTTGTGTATACTCTCTTATTTTTTATAATATCACAAATTTTTAATAGTAATCCTACAATTTTTTCCCAGTGCCTTTTTTAAACTTCTGGTTCTGAAACTCTAATTATTAGCATGTTATTCCTCTTGATATTGTCCCACATTATTCTTTGGCTTTCTTCATTTTCCTTCCTTTTTGAGTCTGCTTTTGGCTCTAAGTAGATCAGTGCTGAGTGCTCTATCATCTGTTTTCATTGATTCTGTACTTTTTCTTCAATCATGCTCATCTGTTCCAACAAAATAGTGATAGAATATTCTACATTGCATTTCTCCTTTTCCTAGGATTTTTAGTGTCTCACTGGTTTTATCTATTTTGTTTTATATTGCTTTTTAGGTTTTTCTTGGCTTTTGCTTATAAATTCCTGAAATTCTTTTAGTTTTTTTAATTTCAGTCATTCAAAATAGTTTACCAATTATTCTTTTGAATTCTGTCACAGGGAGTTCAAGCAGACTTTCCATCTTCAGAATATCCATTGATTCTGTGTTTTGATCACTTTTTTCTGTGGTGATACTTTGCTTTGGTTTTGTGTGGAGTTTAATGTAGGCTGCTTCTTCCACATCATTGTTGTGACAAAGGTTTTCTTGTCTGGGGTCCTAGCAGGTCCTGAGTCTGGTGACATTGACTAGGGAGCTCGTTGCTACAGTGGAGGGGAGGGCAACTCACCCTGCCTGGAATCTTTTCTGATCCCTGAGCTCACAGAAAGACTTGCATCAGTTGGGGAGCTCAACACACCAGAGAAAGGGAGGGCAACTCACACTGCCTGAAGTCCTTTCTGACCCTGAAACTGGTGGGAAAGTTTGCCTTGGCTAGGGAACTCACCCAGAGGGGATCTTTGCCTGCATGAGTGCCTTAGGTGCTTTCTCTCTGGTCTCAGGGCTTTTATATTGCTTTTTTGAGTTTTGATAGTTGGAGACATTGAATAAATATTGGCTGGTTGAGTGGTTGAGTGAATGTTAATAGTTTATGATAGAATATATATCACTCTTGCCAAAGAAGAAGGTTTTTGAGAAGCAGTATGTACATAAAAAACAAATAAGCAAATAAAAAAACTCAAACAAACCTGCACAATGCAGATGACACAACCTTGTTTGCCCAAACTGAAGAAGACTTGGGGCAGTTTCTGCAGAAGGTCAAGGACTATAGCCTTTAATATGGATTGAAGGTCAACATCAAGAAAACAGATTCTCACCATTATGCTAATTGGCAGCATCATGATAGATGGTGAAGAAACAGATTGTTAAGAGCTTCATATTACTTGGCTCCACAACCAGCAGTCAGGAATTCAAAAGACGAATTGCATTGGGAAAAATCTGTTGTCAAGGACCTCTTGAGAGTACTAAAGAGCAACAATACCAGTATAGAGTCTAAGGTGCAGCTGATCCAGGCCATGGTCTTTGCAATTACTTGTTATGCACCAGAGAGCTAGACCTTGACTAAAGATGACAGAAGAATTGATGCCTTTGAGTTGTGGTTCTGTAGAAGACTATGGACTATACCACATACTGCTAGGAGACTTAACAGGTTCATCATAGAGAAGGTGAAACAAGGCTGCTCCTTGAAGGCAAGGATTTTGAAGCTTCTTCTGACATACTTTGAGCATGTTACAAGGAGGAACCAGTTCTTAGAGAGGGACATCATATGTGAAAGGGTGTAGGGACAGGACAATAGAGGAAGACCCTGGATGAGATCAACTGAGTCAGTGACTGAGGTAATGGAGTAGGTGTGTCAGAGACAAAGAGGTTGACTCAAGACAGAGTAGGGTTCAGAGATGTTATACATAGGGTCTCTATGAGTCACAAGCAACTTGAGCGCACATAATAACAACATGAGCATAAAGGTAATGAGAATATCAAGTCACCAGCTACAACAAATAAATATGAAGCCTTGGGTTCAAGAAATGTGAAAAAGTATCAGATGTAGTTAATGTGAGCTTGTAAATAAGTTATAGTTATGTGTATTTTTAAAGGGTGTCTTTAGGGAGCTCTGGTGGCTTAGTGGTAAGAAGTTGTGCTGTTTCCCCAAAAGCATACGGTTCAAATCCACCAGATACTCCATGGGAGAAAAATAGGCAGTCTCCTCCTGTGTGATTTATTGCTTTTGAAAGCTCTTTGGGAGGTTAGCTATGAGTTGGTTCTTACTTGATGGTACATAGGAGAAACCATCCAGTGCACAAATAGAAACATACTGAATGTAATGAACATTAACATGAGAGGAAACACTTAAGACTTTTCATTTGTGCATACATAATGTGAGTGATCATTGAAAAACAGTTTCTCTGAAAAAGACATAAAAACAATTTCTTAAAAACAGATATGTTTCAAAACTTTTGGAAAGAAAAGTCTACTCTAATTAGCGTTCAGTTTTGCAGCAGTAAGTAGGAATGACAGGTTGTACCTTTCCCTTCAGGATAAAGCTCCTCAGAGGCCTTCCCATCTGTTCCGCTTCACTCTGAGGCAATTTCTCCATTTCCATCTGTGGATTGACTTTACTGCTATTTCATATTTTACTTGCTCTGTCTACTAAGAAAATACTAAATCTTATAACTGAGAAATTAGATGCCATAAAGATAGATCTATTTCTTGGGTTGTCATAGGCTCCTAAATATGGATGAAGGAGGTCTGACAACAAATCATTTTTTTTTATATTGATGTTAGTGTTGCTATTAAAGAAAGCAGCAAAGCATTTACATATAAGTCCACGGTTGGCAAGCTGATTTCCACATAGTTTGAGAACATCTTGACTATAAAATAAGAAACACAGAAATATTTTCAAATGCAGAGATGCCTTCAAAATGGAAAGAATTATTTATATTGGCCTGTAAAGTGAAAATTGTGACCAAATGCTCCAATTCTTGCTAACAAATTCAGAAAATTTGTATTAAAAAAAAAGATGTCAGTGAGATTAAGATGAAAAATTTTTGTGAACATTTTTTAAGAGTCACTTCAAGACAATGTGAAAAAGAGTTTCAAATAACATATATGGTAGAAAGAATAGATAAAAATTACTGTAATAGATGATGATGAATATAGATACAGATAATGGCTTATATATAATAGAGATATAAATGCACACAAATACCAGCATATATATTCACAGAATATAAGAACTGACTCTTAGCTGACCTTATAATGGTTTTCCAAAGCTGTAAACCACATGAGGAAACTACCCATCATTCTCCCAAGAAGCTGCTGATGGATTCAAACCAGAGATGTACAACTTTTGAGTTAGCAATGATTTCATGTCACATAACAATATGTATATGTTAAACAAGCATATATATGTATATTTGTATATATATATACACACACACACACACACACACACACACAGGTATACATTCTTGTGTAAAAACCCACTGTCATTGAGCTTATTTTGTCTCATGGCAATTCTCATGTTTTCTGAGTCTGCCTGTCTTTCTGCTATGGAGTGGGCGGGGTGAATCAAACTGTTACGCTTTAGGTCTAACATTGTAGCATACTATACCACCAGTGCTCCTTATATATGTGCATATTTTGCTAAATAAAATGTAATACAAGAATGGGAATCTGTTGAAAAAAATGTGTGGTCAAAGTATGTTTGAGGTGAGTTAACAGTTTCTTTTGATTTATTTTGTCCTGTTCCTGTTGTTTTGCTAGGTATCCCTAGAGAAAATAAAAATGATATATCTAATTGGACAGATAACTAGAGAGGATTTCAGAGTTTCTTGTCAACATTCTTTGCGAAATATTCTCATTTTATTGAAAGAAAGCTGATGCCCAGACTGTTGGAGCCAGTTATCAAGAATCACACATTACCAGAGGCAGGATTAAGTGCACATTTGTACCATTTCCATAATGTTTCTTGTCCTGTTTATTTTGGCTCTTAAGGGAGGCAGATTAAGTGTTGTAAGAATTTATACTTAAAAAATTACTAGTCTAGGAGATTCAGAGAGAAGTCTTGGTTTCTTCTATAGATAACCTTGAGAGAGTCGCGTGAATGTTCTCTTCTCCTTTCCATGTGTAAGTAGAATGCCTACTATGGCCAAAGTTAGAAAGTATTTAAGACCATTTCCTTTTTAAGTTTTTATTATCAATGCAGTGAAAATGTATGGAGCAAATCAACTTTGTATACGATTATTCATACACAATTTTTTTCACAAAGGTGATGCAATCCTCACAATGTTCCAATTGCTTCCTGGTGTTTTTCACTTATGTCCATCCCCTCTCTTATCCCTTCCTGCCTTCTAAACTTCCTCTGTGGGCAACTGCTGCACTTTTTAATTCTTAAAGCTGATTATTCTAAGAAGTGCATATCTTTTTGGTATTCATCTTACAGACCTGCCTATTATTTGGCTGAAAATGTGATAAAAAGTGGATCCAGTTCTAGACTTGAAGAGTAATGTCAAGTCATAAAATTATCTTTACATAGTGGTTTACAACAAAAATAGTGTTACTTTAAAAACCATTAATTGACATCCTGCAATCCACATTATCTTTTCTGTAAATGAAATCATACAATATGTGGATTTTAGTGTTGACTTTTATCTAATAATATTCCACAGTTTATCTGGAGTATAACAGTGGAAGTACTGCATTTACTTTTATGGGTAAATAATATATATA
>NW_006399815.1:15542062-15559195 GCF_000299155.1 Elephantulus edwardii | reverse complement strand
ATTTATTAATTGATGGATATTTGGATCGTTTCCACTTTTTAGTTTTTATAAATAATGCATATTGTAACTACTTATCTCTCTTTCTATGTCTTAGTGTAGAATATTTGGAATTGATTCATCTGGTTTCCAATTCTATAAATTGTGCTGGAGGAAATTGCCCATTTTTCTCCATGGAAAAATCCATTGGATTTGAAATGCCAGAGAGGGCAGCCTTTGGATTAGTGCTACAACTCTCTCACTATTTTGCCACCATTTGCCCCTAATTATTTATGTGCTAAACAAGAGCACTTAATTGTGCTCACGTGGAACCTAATCCTGGACCAGAAGGCTGTTGTGAGAACAGAGTAGGGGAACACTGCGTGGTTTAAAATTAAGAAGGGGGTGTGTCAGTGTTGTATTGTCTCTATTCAATCTCTATATTGAGCAAATTATCAGAGAAGCTTGATTCTATGAAGAGGAGTGTGACATCAGGTTCAGAGGGAGCCTCATCAATGTCCTTTGTTATGAAGATAGCACAACCTTTTTGGCTGAAAGTGAGGAGGGACTTGAAGCTCTTGTTGCAGAAGATCAAGGACTGTGGCCTTCAATATGGTTTATATCTCAGTATCAAGGAAACAAAGATTCGTATCACTGGACAAATAGGCAACATTGTGATACATGGAAAGGAGATTGAAACTGTCAACAGGGTCAGGATCTTGTTGGATCCCCAATTTACTCTCATGGTACCAACAGTTAGGAAATAATGAGATGCATTGCACTGGGAAAATCTTCAGTTAGGTGCATATCTAGCTTACTGAGAAGTAATTATGTCATTTTGAAGGCTAAGGTGCATCTGATTTGGGTCATAGTCTCTCTGATCACTTGCTATGTTTCTGAGAGCTGGGCAATGAATAAGAGAGCTGAAAAAGAATTGATGCCTTTGATTTGTGGTGTTGGAGAAGAACATTGAACATCCAATGGATGGCTTAGAAAACAAACAGATATGTCTTGGAGAGGGTGAAGCTGGAGTCCTCTTTGGAGGCAAGGATGACGAGACTTCATCTCACATACTTTGATCATGTTCCTAGGAGGGGATATTTCTTGAAAAGGTGCATGATGCTAGAGAGGGTGGAGAACTGATGAAGGAGGGGAAGATCCTCACCAGGTGGATTGACATGATGGCTGCCACAACGGGCTTCTCTGTGTCAGGAAGTTGGAGGATGGCACAGACTTTAATTACAAGTTAAATTAATGACATTGTTCAATAATTTCCACACTCTTTTGGATCTTCTTTTTTGGAATGTGAACAAGTATCTATATTTTCCAAATAGTTAACCAAGAGACTGTTCTCCAAATTTCTTGGTACAACCTAGTGTTGTATCTTCTTGTTGAGACATGTCAGTAGTATCTCATCAATTGTTGTTGTTATGTACCATGGAATTGCCTGCAACTCATAGCAACCTTATGTATAACAACCGTAAACCCTGCTCTATCCTGTGCCAATCTCCCTGTCTTTGACACACCTACCTCCATTACCCCAGTCACTGAATCAATCCATCTCATCGAGAGAGGGACATCTTGCGTGGTCCCTCAACCCTCCCAAGCATGACATCCTTCTTCGAGGGCTGGTCCGTTCTTGCAATATGCCCAAAGTATGTCAGACGAAGCTTCAGAACCCTTGCCTCCAGAGAGTATCCCAGTTTAACCCTCTCCAGGATGAACTTGTTCATTCTTTTAGCAGTCCATGGTATATTCAATACTTTTCTCCAACACCACAGCTCAAAGGCATCAATTGTCCTTCTATCATCCTTAGTTATGTCCAGCTCTCTGATACATAACACATAATTGTAAAGACCATGACCTCTATCAGGTACACCTTAGTCTCCCAACTGACATCATTGCTTTTCAGTACTGTGGAGAGGTCTTTAACAGCAGACTTTCCCATTGCAGTACATCTTTTAATTTCCTGGCTGCTGGTGCCAAAAGTGTTGATTGTGGAGCCAAGCAAACTAAAGCTGTGAACAATCTCAATCTCTTCACCATATATCCTGATGCTGCCAATCCAGTGGTGAGAATCTTTTTTTCTTGATATTGAGCTTCAATTCATATTGAAGGCTGTAGTCCTTGACCTTCTGCAGCAAGTGCTACAGGTTCTTATCAGTTTTAGCAAGCATAATGCTGGTTGTTGATGAATCTTCCTCCAATTCTGATGCCACATTTCTCTTCATAGAGCCCAGCATCCTGGATAATCTGTTCTGCACACTGGTGCCTTATTTTTTTGCCAATCCATTCACTGCAGCTTAGATTTCTTCCTTCATCACCATTGGGTCTTGATCATACACTACTTTCTGAAATGTTTCCATGTCAGCAAATTCTTTTTGGTCCAATTACTCAGAGTATTCTTTCTATCTTAGTTTGATACTCCTTGGTTCAATTAGGATTTCTCCCATGGCATCTTTCAATATTGCAATTTGAAGTTTAAATTTGTTTTCAGTTCTCTCATCTTGAAAAATGTCAAGCAAATTACTTCTTTTTTTTGGTTTCTAATTCCAGCTCTTTGCACATTTTGTTATAATACTTCGCTTTTTCTTCTGAAGACAAAGAAAATACCCTCTGTCTTTGTCAGATGGATTTTGGCTAAAGAAGAGATACCAGAAGGATGTTGACGTATGTTTTACTGACTATGCAAAGGCATTTGATTGTGTGGATCATAGCCACTTATGGCTAACATTGAGAAGATTTATAATACTTGTTCTTGATGTACCCTGAGACTTGATCTTCAATGTAGAGACACTAAATGAAGGGAATAAATAGTGAAGCGAGAGAGCAAAAAGTTTCAAAGGACATCTCAAAAAGACAAAGTAAATTATTATACTATATATAATTATATATTAAATCATTATAATGAAATGTACAAAGAGCTGGACTTAGAAAGCCAAAATACCAGAACATGCTTAGCATTTCTCAAGCTGAATGAACTGAAAAAAATATTTCAAGACTTAAGTTACAATAACGAAGAATTCTATGGCTAAAATATTGAATTATGCATGAAATAAATGAATTAATAGAAGATAGAAGGAATACCCAGAGTCATTGGATCAAAAAGAATTAGCTGACAGAATAATGTCAGGAAGTAGCATGTGATCAAGAACAATAAAGAGGAATATGTTCAAGCTGCGATGAAGACATTGGCAAAACCCCCCACAGCTCCTCAGGCACTGATGCAATACAAGTTCAGATGTTTCAGCAAATAGATATAACCCTGGAAATGCTTACTAATCTGTGAAGAAATTTGGAAGACAACTATCTGAACAACCAACTGGAAGACAGCAACATTTGTTTCTATTACCCAAAAAAGGGGATTCAAAAAGCGCTAAAATAAACAATACAATCTATTAATATTAAATGAAAATAAAATCTTGCTGAAGATTATTTTTTTAGAATTACTGGAACATTGAGAGTGAACTACCAATTCAGCTTGGATTCAGAAGAGAACAAAGAATAAGTAGAATCAGATTGATGCATCTTGGCTTAAAAATCAGAGAATACTGGAAAGATGTTTACTTCTGTTTTATCGAGTATGCAAATACAAGATAATGTGTGAATCATAATAATTTATGGGTAACATTTACAAGAATGGAAATCCCAAGAAACAAAGAAGAATTAAGCTTCAGAAGAGAAGAAGCATTAGATATGACATTCCTTCCCAAAGCCAGCACTTTTGGGTGCTTGTGGGGAGACAAGAGACTAAAACTTCTCTAGGGCAAATTCCTTTCATTTGTCTCCATGGTTGTGGGGCCATCTCAGATGCCAAACAGGACAAGAGAGTTTGGGACCCAGAGCTACAGACAAAGAAAAGACTTTCTCAGCTTTCTCAACTGGTGTTGAGCTGCAAGAAAGACAGCTGACCTGAAGGCCCCCTGAATAGAAAATGCTTGAGTGGAATACTTGGTCTCACATCACTCAGCCACCTCTTAGACAAGAGAAGGCAATATAGTTTGGGAGAGAGAACTACATTGAGACAAGATTCATACAGGGCTACAGTGCAGAACAGAGAGAAACTGAAAGATTTTAGGAAAGGCAAATTTTTCCAGGAAGGGCTTTTGGTAGACTGAGTGGCTCATCCCACATATTGAACATTTTAAACTGGCAACTAACCAATAATACCATAAAGATGAAAACTACTGACCACTTGTACAGACACAACAGAATTGGCCTAATACTTATCAAGAAAAACTTAAAACACAATGTTGAGACAGCAGCAGTCAGCATCAAACACCGTGAAAAAATAAATTAGCCTGCTCCAAAGATCAGAGAATACTGAAGACCTAATGATTATCCCAGAATCAAGAAGGCAGATGAGGTACATTGATATGGAGACATTCAAACAACTATGAAAGAAAGTAAAAATAATGGAAGAAAGAATGGAAATTCTAAATAAAAGGAAACAGAACAAATATACTGATGAGGACGTTTTGAACTGATACAGAAGAAGGTGCAAATGATGAATGAAACAATGGAAACCATTAAGAAAGCAAACACTCCAAAGACATAGAGCCAGAAGAAATATATTGATGAGGACTAACTTGCAAAACAACAGAAGATAATGCAAAAGATGGAAGAAAGAATTGAAACTATAGATAAATAAGCACAAGAACTTAAAAATTCAACAAAAGATAGAGAGGGTATAGCCAACACTGTACTGGAAATGATAGAAATCCATGAAAATTTAATCGAGAATATTAAGACTGAAATGGCAGAAGTGTCCAACATGTTGGAAGGACAAAAAAAGTAAGACGGAAGATGTGGGCCAGAGAGTCAGTGAGCTGGAAGACAAGAACCATCACCACCACAGCGACAAAAAAAAAAAGAAAGAAAAAACCTAGAAGAAAATTTAGAGATAAGACATAAAGAAAATGAAGGAAATATTAGAATCAAATGGGATGACATTCAAAGGAACAACATAACTATTATTGGAATTCCACATGAGAGAGATAGGAAAAATCACTGAGAAAATTGTGGAAGAGGAACTGGAAGAAAACTTATTAGATAATATGAAGAACAAGAAAATTCACATTCAGAAAGCTCAGCAAACACCATGTAGGCTAGACCCAAAAAGAAAAGCATCAAGACATTTTAGTCAAATTCTCCAAAATAAAATATAAAGATAGAATACTAAGAGCAATATGAGCAAAACAGAGTAACCTACAAAGGAAAAGCAATTAGATTAAGTTCTGATTTCCCAGCAGAAACCATATGAGCAAGAAGATAGTGAGGTAGCATATAAAGAAAGTTGAAAGAAAATAGTTGCAAACCAAGGATCCTGTGCCCAGAAAAGCACTCCATCAAATATGAAGGAGAAATTAGATCCTTTGCAGAAAAGGAAAAACTTAAGTAACTTGTGAAAACAAGAACAAATCCACAAGACCTTTTAAGGGAAGTCCTTCACATAAAGACAACAAAGAAAAATGGAAGAAATAACAAAATAACAAAAAAGAAATACAGCAAAATGTTAGTGATAAAATCTGGTCTGTAAATAATCACAGTTACTGTGAATGGACTAAATGCAACAATCAAGAGAAAAAGAGTCGCTGAATGGATAAAATTTCAAAGCCATCAATATTGTCTAAAACAGACATATCTAACAAACAAAGAGAAAGATAGACTTAAAATAAAAGACTGGAAAAATATACCAAGCAAATGGCATCTACAAAAAAGCAGGAGTGGCGATACAAATCTGATAAAAAAATTTGAGAATGAAAACCATTTCAGAATGAAAGACAAGGAAGGGACTACACAATAATTAAAGGCTCAGTAGATCTAGAAGATATATACTTGGACAACATCTATGCACGAAATGATAGTTGTGCGAAATACATAAAACAACTGTTATTAGAAACGAAGAAAGAAATAGACAGCACTACAGTAGTGGTAGGAGACATTAACACTACACTCTCACTAAAGGACAGGTCAGCTTAAAAGAAACTTAACAAAGACACTGAAAATCTAAACTATACAGGCAGGCAACTCAACCTTGTGGATTTATACTGAATTGTTGTTAGGTGCCATTGAGTCAAGTACGACTCATAGCAACCCTATGAAAAAAAATATGAACTTAGTCCTGTCCTGCACCATCCTTATACTTCCTGGTACACAAGAGCCCGTTGCAGCAGTCACAGTGTCAAGAAACCTGTTTGAGGGTCTTTCTCTTCTTCATCAACACTCCACCCTTCCCAACATCATGTCCCTTTCTAAGGAATAGCACCTCTAGCAACATGTCCAAAGTATGTGAGGTGAAGCTTCATCATTCTTGCCTCCAAAGAGCACTCCAGCTGCACCCTCTTTAAGAGATATCTATTTGTTCTCTTGGCTGTCCATGGGATGTGCAGTGCTTTTCTCCAACATCAGAGCTCAAAAATGTCAATTCTTTTTCTGTCGCCCTTATTCATTGTCCAGGTCTCAGATGCAGAGCCAGCAATCAGAAAGACTGGCATAAATCAGACTTACTTTAGTCCTCAAACTGACATCAATTCCTACTCCTCAATAACTCGGAAAAGTCCCTAACTGCGGATTTTCCCAGTGCAGTGCATCTCTTTATTTCCTGACTACTAGTACCAAAGGTGTGAATTGTGAATCCAAGTAAGATGAAGCTGTTGACAGTTCCTATCTTCTCTCCATCCATCATGAGGCTGCCTATTGGTCCAGTGGTAAGATTGTTTGTTTTCTGGATATTGAGATGCAATCCATATCAAAGACTGCATCCCTTGATCTTCTGCAACAAGTACTTTAAGTCTTCCTCACTTTTAGCAAGTAAGGTTGGGTCATCTGCATAAGGCAGGCCCTTATTAGTCCCTCTTGAATCCTGATGCCACATTCCTCTTCATAGGGTCCAGTTTTTTTGGATAATTTGCTCAGCATATAGATTAACCAGGTATGGAGCTAGAATACAACCCTGACACACTCCTGTACCAATTCTAAACCATGCAGTGCTCCCCTGTTCCATTTACACAATAGCCCCTGATCCAGCTATAGTTTCATGAGCACAATCAAGTGCTCTGGGAATGCCATTCCTCTCAATGTCAGCCACAACTTGTCATGATCCACACAAATTTCTTTGCATAGTCAATAAAGCACAAATAGACATTCTTCTGGTATTCCTTACTTTCAGCCAGGATCCTTCTGATATCAACAATGATATATCTTAGCGCCATGGCCTCTTCTAAATCCTGCTTGAACTTTTACCATTCTCATATCTATGTACTGTTCCAGCTGCTTTTGAATGATCTTCAGCAGGATTGTTCTTGCATGTGATATCAATAATATTGTTCAGAAATTTACACATTCAGTTGGATCACCCTCCTTGGAAATAGGAACAAATACGGGCTGCTTTCAGCTGGTGGCCAGACAGCCATCCTTCAAATTTCCTGGCATAGACTAGTGAGTGCATCCAAGGCTGCATCTGTTAATTGAAACAAGTCAATGTATCATCGATTCCTGGGGCCTTATTCTTTATCAATGCCTTCAAGGTAACTTCCACTTCGTCTTTCAGTGCTGTTGGATACTGTTCATATGGTACTCCTGAAATATTTCAGGGTCAATCAATTCTCTCTGATACAGTGACTCTGTGTATTCCTTCCATCTGTTTTTGATGCTTTCTGGGACATTCAATATATTGCCCATAACATTTTTTAACATTATGATATGAGACTTAAATTTGTTTTTCAGTTCATTCATCTTGAGAAATGGAGAGTGAGTTCTTCCCTTTTTAATCTCTAATTCCAGCAAGGGAAATAAAAATAAGCCCATGGGAAGCAAGATATGATCTCGAACCAATTCCATTGGAATTTCATGATCATCGGAAGAATAGGTTTAGGCTTTGAACACCAGTTATAGAAGGCCAGATGAGTTGTGGGATGATATCAAGGATATCATCATGAAGACAGGAAAAGATCATTACAAAAACAGAGGAGAAAGAAAAATCCAAAATGAATATCAGAAGAGACTCGAAAAAAGATTGCATTGGAATTTTGAGAATCCAAATCTAAAGGAAAACATGTCGAAGTGAAAGATATGAACAGATGGTTGTAAAGGGCAGCTCAGGAGGACAAAGCAAAGTATTACAAAGGAGTGTGCAGAGAGCTAGAATTTGAATTTATTCTGAGTACTGCACCCAAATAAAACTGAATTTACTTTCTTCTCAAGTGAACATGGTATGTTCTCCAGAACTGATCACATATTACAGCACAAAGCCGAGCTGCAACAAATTAAAAACACTGAAATATATGCAATATCTTCTCAAGCCACAAGCCATGAAACTAGAAATTTACCACAAAAGGATAAAGCTTATAAAAACAGCAATGTGGAAGCTACATACACCCTGCTAGAACATGATTGGGTTGTAAAAGAAATAAAGAATGAAATAAAAATTTCCTTGAAACAAATTATAGTGAAAATGCAACATACCAAAACCTCTGGAATGCAGCTAAGGCAGTCCTCAGCAAGGCAGTTGATAGCAACAGAAAAACACTTAAAAAATCAAGAAAGAAGCAAAATTAATAATCTAGCTCAACATATTTATTAAGTATAAAAATAACAACAATCTAACCCGACAGCCTCCAAAAGAAAGGAAATTATAAGAACAAGAGTTGAAATCAATTATATAGAAAACAGAATAACACTTGAAACCATCAACAAAATCAGGGGCTGTTTTTTTGAAAGGGTCAATAAAATTGAAAACCATTAGCAAATGTAAAAAAAAAGGGGGGGGGAGAAAAATAAGAAACAAATAACTCAATTGATGAATGACAGAGCTGAGATTACAACAGAACTAGAGGAAATTAAATCTATACTATCAGAATATTATGAAAAGCTATACTCCGATATACAAAGATCTCACCACTGGACCAGTTGGCAGCATCAGGATGGATGGTGAAGAGACTGAGATTGTTAACAACTTTAGTCGGCTTGGCTCCACGGTCAACACTCTTGGCACCAGTAGCCAGGAAATCAAAAAACGTACTGCGATGGGAAAGTCTGCTGTTAGGGACCTCTCCAGGGTATTGAAGAGCAATGGTGTCACTCTGGAGACTAAGGTGCATCTGATACAGGCTATGGTCTTTGCAATCACTTGTTATACATCAGAGAGTTGGACAGTGACTAGGGAGGATAAAAGGAGAATTGATGCCTTTGAGCTGTGGTGCTGGAGAAGAATATTGAACGTATCTTGGACTGTCAAGAAAACAAACAGATTCATCCCAGAGGGGGTTAAACCAGGGTGCTTCTTGGAGGCAAAGATTCTGTGGCCTCATCTGACATACTTTGGACGTATTGTAAGGAGGGACCGGTCCTTGGAAAGGGACATCATGCTTGGGAGGGTGGAGGGACAGCTCAGGAGGGGAAGATCCTCTATGAGGTGGATTGATTCAGTGACTGGGGTAATCAGGATGGGTGTGTCAGAGACAGTGCGATTGGCACAGGATAGAGCGGGGTTTAGGGCTGTTGTACATAGGGTCGCTATGAGTCGTAAGTGACTTGACGGCACATGACTACAACAACTACAACAACAACAACAACATACTCTGATATATTTGAAAACCTAGAAGAAATAGACAAATTCCTTGAAACTAGTGCTCTTCTGAGATTGACACAGACAGATGTAAAACACTTCACCAGACCCATTACAAAAAGATGAAATTGAGCTGGTCATAAAAAGACTCCCCCCAAAATAAAAATTCCTGGACCAGATTGTTTAATTGATGAATTCTACCAAACATTCAGAGAACATTTTTCACCCATTCTACTTTAATTATTTCAAAAAATACAAAAAGAAGGAACACTCCTAGAGACATTCTATGGAGCAAGCATAGTACAAAAACCAGGCAAAGATATTACCAAATACTAAATTCCAAATGTGATAATGATTACCCATGGTGGACAGTACTTGGCAGAGCTCCCTGATTAAAACAAGCTTGGAAGCAAGAGTGGCATCCACTTCCAAAACATTTTGCCTCCAGAAATCCGATGAAATTGAAGAAACGATGAAAGTTATACAAGTGTTCAGGTCTTTAGTTCATAGGGTTGCTATGAGTAGTCTACAATTCGACGAAACTTAAGAACAACAACAAATTTCCTAATACTAAAATCAGGCAAAGATATTACCAAAAAAGAAAACTACATACCAATATCGCTCATGAATATAGATGCAAAAAATCCTTAACAAAATTCTAGAAAATAGAATCCAGCAGAGCATAAAAAAATATTCATCATGATCAAGTGAGATTTATAACAAGTATGTAAAGATGGTCAATGTAAGAAAAACAATCAATGTAATTCAGTAAATTAATAAACCAAATAATAAGAACTATATGATCCTAGCAACTGATGCAGAAAAAGCATCTGACAAAAATCCAACACCACTTGCTGATTAAGACACTCAGTAAAATAGGAGAGAAGGTAATTTCCTCAACATAGAGAAAAGTATATATGCAAAACCAAGAGCCAATTTCATTCTCATGGAGAAAAACTTATTTTCCTTTTGAATAGAGACCAGACAAAGATGTTCATTTCCACCATTTCCATTTAATACTGTATTGGAAGTGCATGCTAGGGCAGTATGACAGAAGGAAATAAAAGGCATCCATACTGGCAAAGAGATGCTTAAACTGTCACTATATGCAGATGATATGATAGTGTACACAGAAAATCCCAAGAACTCAATAAGAACAACAACAACAACAAAACACAAGCTGTTAGAGCAAATGCACCAACTTAGGAGGGAGGCAGGATACAAGAACAATATTAAAAAAATCAGTGGGACTCCTCTACATTAACAAAGAGAACTCAGAAAAGGAAACTAAGAAGCAATACCATTTACACTAGTCAACCACAAATTGAAATACTTGGTAATTAACCTAACTAGAGACACAAAAGACATGTAGAAAGAAAACTACATAACATTTCTGTGAGGCACAATGAAAGACCTAAATAAATGGATGTTCATGAATAGGAAGACTCAATATTGTGAAAGTGATAATTCCACCAAAAGCAATCTACATGTTCAACACAATTGCAATACAAATACCAAAATCATTTTTCAAAGAAATTGAAAGGGAAATTGTCAAGTTTATTTGGGAAGAGACCATGGGTAAGCAAAAATTAGGAAGTATCACAACCTCTTATTTTAAAATTTACTACCTGGTAGTAGTAACTAAAACAGCATTGTACTGATACAAAAACCAGCACATTGACCAATGGGAGGAAATTTACGTAGAAATGAACCTTTCTATCTATGGCCAAATGATATTCAACATGGAAATGTGGAAATTACAACCTTTTCAACAAATAGTGGTGATAAAACTGAATTACTAATTGCAGAAAGCTGAGACAGGATCCACATATCACACCATATACAAAGATCATTTCAAGGTGGATCAGAGACCTGGGAGTAAAGCCCAAACCCATAAAGTTCATAAGAGACAAACTGGGATCAAGCTTAAAAGGCCTAGTATATGGCACAAAGAGGATGACAAAAAAATCCCAAAATGTACAATCTGGAGAGGATATAATTGATGAATGAGACTTTCTAAAGAGTAAATCACTCCGCTCATGAAGAACTTTTTCCAGCAGGATGAAGAGAAAACCTACTGATTGGGGGAAAAATTGGCGATGCCATCTGAGACAAGGGTCTCATAACATATATTTACACAATACTCCTAGGCTTGCATAAGTAAAAGACTGATAACCCAATTACAAATGGGCAAAAGACATGAAGAGACTCTTCACATAAAAAGACATTCAGATGGCCAATAGACACATGAAGAAGTCTCAAAATCATTTGCAATAAGAGAGATGCAAATAAAAATCACAATAGGATACCATCTCACCCAGTAGCCCTGGCAAAGTTTGGTAGGACAGCAAGCAATGAATGTTGGAGAGGATGTGGAGAGGTGGGGACTCATACACTGTTGGTGGGATTGTAAAACTATAACCATTCTGAAAGGCAGTTTGGCACTTCCACAGAAAGTTAAACATAGAAATTCCATTTGACCCAGAAATTCCACTACTAGGAATATAGCCCAAGAAAATTAGAACTGAGACACAAACAGATTTGTGCACCAGTGTTCACAGCAGCACTATTCACCCCCCCAAAAAAACATGGAAACCACCCAAATGTCCAACCACAACTGAATGGATTGAGAAAGTGTGATGCATTCACACAATGGAATACTATGCAGCACTCAGAAGTAACAATTAAAAAAAATAGTGTATAACTTGGGAGAGAGAGCATTACACTGTGCAAACTAACTCAGTCTCATAATGACAAATAATCCATAAGATCATTATTGTAACAATAGAAGGGTAACTAGTAAAACATGTACGGGGACCCAGGAGGAGAAAAGGTGAAAGCAGAGGGGTGAGGATGGATAGTGGTAAAATCACAGGGTTGTATAATTTGGTGGTGACAGGAGTGGGTGAAAGATACGGGAAGATTCAGAAGGGACCTGAAAAGACAGAGTAATGATGCCTAAGGTCTAATGGTGTTTCATTTTCTAAAACATAATGCATGGTAATGATTGTATGAAACAAAATGTGAATAAAGAGTAGTGCAAAACACAACGTATTTTGCACTTATAACTAAACCAATAAAAAATTTAAACAAAAGAAAAGGAAATTTCAGAATACTGATTTGTGCTCATGTGAAAACTATACATAGACCAAAAAGTAGTTTTAGGACAGAACAGGGGAACACTCCATTGTTTAACATCACAAAAGGTGCAAATCAGGAGGGTGTATCTTCAAACACATTCAACCTGCATGCTAAGTAAATAATTAAAGAGTTTGAAGTCTATTAAGAAGAAAGTGGCATCAGGAATGGAGAGAAACCCATCAACAACCTATCTTGTGTGCATGGATAACCTTGCTCACAGAAAATGAAGGGGACATACATACACACCTGCAAGTTTTATTAAAACATTAAATGCAGCAGCAGATAGAAAGTTTTTAGCATATGATTGTTGTTTCTAAATACTATTCAGTGTAATTTTTTGCACTAAAACATAAAAATTAAGATTGTAAAATTGTTATTGACATAACTATTTTGGAAATAATACTGAGCATATTCTTTTAGATATAAGGCATACTTCATCATGCAATTAATCATTATTTAAAGTATAATTGTGCTGTTAGCCTAAAATCAGCTTTTTTAGCCATTACCTTAGCCCTCTCTGGTCTCCAGACACCTTAACCTCAAACACATGTTCTTCCAAATCATCAACATCTGTGAAACTAGGATAAAGGCCACAGTTAAAGATAATTAAGGAGAAGCTGATTTATAGCTGCTCTGAGGCAAATCTTGCTGGATTCTTTGGATTTGTGCTGCTGAACTGGACAAGAATTTTTACTAATTAATGAATTGTGTTTTGCTGTTAATCTGTCTTAAGACTGCTGGACTAAACATATGCTTGAGTTGTAAGATATTCTTCCTCTACTCTCCAACTTATTTTCCTAACAAAATTCATTTTTGGACCATAACTGTGAGTAAAATCTGAGTCAACAATGAATAAATGACCTCTTGCTGGTGGAGCTAGAGGCACTATGAAGCTGGGCTATGGGCTCATTATGCTTTGTGGTGATGAGAAGCTATGCTATTCTAACTTCTTCTGGTCCTTTCAGAGACACAGTCCTGGCTCTATGCCCCTAGGTCTTATTTCTTGCTCTTTTGGTAATTGGTGTCAGAAGTGGGATTAGTTGTTTCAGATTCACAGAAGTACGATTTGTAAATGTGGGGCTTGGGAAGATGTATAATTAAAATGGTTATTATTTGTTTCTATGAGGTGAGAAATGACAAAATGTAAAAAACAAATGACAACAAAAATGTAAGTTAAGATGAATTTCTAGTTAGGGTGAAAATATTCTGAAATGCTTTTAAACTCAGCTGTTGGTGTCAACTTTTTAAGAAAAGTATTATGCTCAGTGCCCAAAACTTATTTTTAAAACTTAAATAGATTTTTCCATAAGTATTTATTATGAAAAAAATAATCAGACAGAAAACTTGAAAGCATGGTATAATGAGACCTAAATCACGGTTGTATTATAATGATAGTCTGATTAATAGTAACTGCAATAAACAAATTTGAAAAACATCTCAATTTTGGAAATGTTGAAACTAGAAAAATGTATTTATAATCAGAGGAATATTTTTACATGTAGTAGTACATATGTAACATGGATCTATAGCACTTATCTATACTGGTTGCTTAAAAAATAATTTTATTTTTATATTCATGACCATGACACTTAAGGATTTTGAACAGTATTTGAAGCAATGATAAACTCTTATTGCTGAACCAATTAAGTTTTGAGTATCAAACATCTAACATTATTCTTTATTATCATTTTATACTGGTTTACTTACAAAGTTCACATACGTTGTCTTTCACACCGATCTTCCAGTCACTTTCTGAGAATTAACTGAAGCTTGATGTATACTATAAAGTAGAAATTCAAAAGCAAAACAATTAAAAACATAATCCCTGCCCAGATTCTACTGTTTAACCTTAGGCATCATGCTCAATCTTTTCTGAAGCTGATTTTACCATCTGTTTGTGGATGAACTACTGCTGCCTTACGGTGTTGCCTGGAAAGGTTCATTAAAACTTCCCCCTTTTACTATTGTACATAGGGGGGAAATCATCCTACAATCTGTTAAGGTTGGTTAGAAAAGAGCTTAGAAAAAAATAATAGCATGTTAAATTCCAGTTTGACAATGAGAGATAGATTCTTGCACTACCGATGAAAGAGACTATTCTGTTGTGGTATCCAGGATATCTGAATAAAACAAAGTATGCTTAGGCATTTGTAGAACTGACTGAAAAGCAAGGTTTAAATTTCTTTTTACATAGAATAAAATTAGACACAGTATCTTTCATGAAGATAAAGTATTCTTTTAGGATGGAGCCCAATTGAAGACCTCCGTGGTCTGAAAGATATTTTTGCTTTTACAAGCTGAGAACAGAAACCAACTTCCAGCATATAATTTTCAAAATAACGTATTTGGTACTCTTAAACCAGGATCATAAAATCAATGTGTTTATGGCCAGAAAAAGTCAGTTAGCGAACACCAGGAGGAGAATGCCAACTGGTTTTTCTTAAAAAAAAAAATTGCTGTTTTGTTTTGATTATATTCTTACCCCTTTAACTGCATTTTATCCTTGGAATTCCTTCCCAGTATTGATTTTGGAATTGACATTCTATTTTCATAGAGATGATCGTATTCTCATATTGTCGGTAGCATTTTTGTCCATAAGTGATGAGCTGTAAAGAGACCATGAGTAGACTATCAGTGGAAAAGTCATGCTCCTCTGCTATTGGTATTTGATGAGTACTTGAGACTCCTTCCTAAAAGCAATTTGCAAATATTATTAGCTAACTTTTCAGCATAAATGCTCCAGGATTTTTATTATTATTGTAGTCCTCTCAATTTATGCAGTAGTTTTACATTCTCTAATTACAATCAATTGCTATGTTATTGTTGTTGTTGTTGTGTCCCATTGAGTTGGATCCAACCCATAGTTGATCCTCACGCAGGTTTTCAGAGGCAGTTAACGACATGGGAGGAGATTGCCTGTCCTCTAGTGAAGCAGCTGGTGGATTCGAACCTCATGCCTATGGGATTGCAGCTTCTTGCCACTAGGCCACCTGTGTGAGCCTTCTCTCGATAGATAGATAGGTAGATAGATAGATAGACAATAGATAGACATAATTTCTATACATACATATAATTTTTGTTCTTTAAATCACAGAATGCCCAAGGTATTGAGGATTTGAATTTCATCTAGTGTTTGTTTTGCTTGTTCCATATTGTCCTTGGGAGGAGAGTAAGATAATAGACATGGATTCAACCTGGTCCCCCAGGCATCCAATTTAACTAGATTCTCAAAAACTCAAGCTCGTAGCTCACCTACCTGTACTCAACTGATTTTTGACAAGGAGATGAAATCAGTTGAGTGGGGAAATGACAGCCTTTTTAACACATGGTGTCGGCAAAGTTGGAAAACCATCTGTAGAAAACACAAGCAAGACCCACAACTTACACCATGAACAAAAACAAATTCAAGGTGGATTAAGAACATAGGAATAAAAACAAAACTATAAACTTAATTAAAGAAGAGTTTGGAAGAATACTAGTAGCCCTAATCTATGGTATTAACAGTCTTCCAACAATAATGAAAAACCTACAACCAGGATGGAACAAAATGGATGAATGAGACAAATGCAGGATATACACATGGATATAACCAGATGGTAGATGTAGAAATCAGATTGACTACGTTTGTGAAAAGAATCACCGGAGAAGCTCAATATCAGCTGTGAAAACCAGGCCAGGTGCTGATTGTGGAACAGACTGCCAACTAACTACTCATGCAAGTTAAAGTTGAAGTTAAAGAAAATGGAATCATATCCACAGGACTCAAAACTTGGCCTTGAGTCTATCCCACTTGAATTTCAAAAGCATCTCAGGAATAAGTTTGGGGCCTTAAACACCAATGAGCAAAGACCAGATGAGCTGTGAAAGGATATCAAGAATACCATCTTTAAAGAATGAAAAATGTCATCACAAAGACAAAGAAGGAAGAAAAAAACAAGAGGGGTGTCAGATGAGACACTGAATATTGCACTGGAGCACCAAGAAGCCAAAAAAAGAGAAGATATTAAAAAAATTAAGGGCTGAACAGAAGATTTCAAAGAGAAGCGTGGGAAGATAAAGTATTATAATGAAACATCAAAGGAGATGGAGTCAGAAAATCAAAAGGGACAAACTCGCTCAGGATTTCTTAAGCTGAAGGAATTGAAAAACAAAGCCAAGCCCTGAGTTGCAATATGTAAGGATGTTTTGGGCAGAATATTAAATAATCCAAGAAGCAGTAAATGAAGACAGAAGTTGTACTGAGCCAACAAAAGGAATTGGCTGACACAGAAGAATTTCATGAAACAATGTATTGGCAAGAAGCTATGTTGATGAAGGGAGTTCAAGCTGCTCTGAAAGGATTGGCCAAAAATAAGGGTCCAGTTTGCAACTTTTTGAGAAAGCGCCATACTGCTTTCCACAGGGGTTGCACCATTTTACACTCCCACCAACAGTGAATCAGGGTTCCA
>NW_006399815.1:15520614-15540373 GCF_000299155.1 Elephantulus edwardii | reverse complement strand
CCTGCGTGATGCAGATGTCACAACCCTGCATGCTGAAACTGAGGAGGACCTGAAGCACTTGCAGCAGAAGGTCAAGGACTGCAGCTTTCGATATGGATTAAGGCTCAACATCAAGAAAACAAAGATTCTCACTACTGGGCTGATTGGCAGCACCATGATAGAGAGTGAAAAATTGTTAACAGCTTTAGTTTGCAAGGCTTCACAATCAATATAGTTGGTACCAGTAACCAGGAAACCTAAATATGAATTGCATAGGGAAAGTCTGCTGTCAGGGACCTCCCTAGCATACTGAGGAGCAACAATGTCAGTTTGGAGACAAAGGTGCACCTGATCCAGACCATAGTCTTTGCAATTACTTGCCATATATCAGAAAGCTGGACAATGACTAGGGATGATAGGAAGAGAGTTGATGCCTTTGGGCTGTGGTGCTAGACAAGAGTATTGAATATATGATAGACTGCCAGGAGAATAAACAGGTTTGTCCCGGAGAGGGTGATACTAGTATACTCCTTATAGGCAGGATTCTGAGGCTTTGACATACTTTGGGCATGTTGCAAGGAGAGATCAGTCTTTGCAGGAGGATATCATGCTTGGAAGGGTAGAGGGACAGTAATAGAGAGGAAGACCCTTGATGAGATGGATTTATCCAGTGTCTAGGGTAATGAGGGTAGGTGTGTAAGAGACAACAATGTTGGCATAGAATAGAGCATGATTCAGGGATTTTGTACATAGAGTCTCTATGTGTTGCAAGTGACTTGATAGGGCATAACAATAACATCCTCTTGCTACAGGTACAGGTTTTGCATAAACACAATTAAGTGTTTGGGGATTCACATTCTTCTCAGTGTTAACCATAACTTATAATGATTCACACAGTCAAATACCTTTGCATAGTCAACAAAGTATAAATATATATTCTTCTGGTATTCTTTACTTTCAGCCAGGATCTATTTGACATCAGCAATGATGTCCCAGGTGCCACAACTTCTTCTAAATCCTGCTTCAACTTATGGTAGCTCCTTATTAATTCTAGACATCTTTTAACGATCTTTAGCAATATTTTTCTTGCTTGTGATATTAATGCTATTGTTTGATAGGGTCCATGTTCAGCTGGATCATTTTTCTTGAGACTGTGAAAAAATGTGGATCTTTTCCAGGAATTTGGCCAGATAGCTATCCTCTACATTTCTTGGCACTGGTGAAGATGGCATCTCTTAGTTTGATATATGTCAGTAAGTATTGTGGCAATACCTTCAGTGCAGCTTGAACTTCTTTTTTCATTATCATCAGCTCCTGTTCATACAGTTGTTGTTGTCATGTGTGATTGAGTGGACTAAGACTTATAGTGACCCTATGTACAATTGCTCTGAACTTCGTTCTATCTTGGACCAATCTCACTGTCTCTTATACAACTACTTCCATTACTTCAGTTACTGTATCAATCCATTTCATCTGGGGTCTTCCTCTTCTTTGTTGTCTCTTTACTCTTTCAAATATGATGTCCTTCTCCAAGGACTGGTTCCTCCTTGCAACATGCCCGAAGTATGTGAGAGACCAAGCTTCAAAATCCTTGCCACCTAGGAACAACTTGGTTTCAACCTCTCTATTACAGACCTTTTAGTTCTCTTGACAGTCCCTGTTATGTTCAATTTTCTTCTTCAGCACAAGTCAAAGGCATCAATTCTTTTTCTGTTGTCTCTTGTCATTGTGCAGCTCTCTAATGCAAAACAGTTTATTGCAAAGACCATAGCCTAGATCAGGCACACTTTAGTCTCTGAACTGATATGATTATCCTTTAGCACCCTGGAGAGGTACCTGACAGTAGATTTTCCTAATGCAATTCATCTTTTGATTTCCTGACTTTGGTGCCAAAACTGTTGATTGTGGAACCTAATGAACTTCAATTATTAACAATCTCAATTTCTTATCCCTCTATCGTGAAGCAGCCTACTAGCCCAGTGGTGAGAATCTTTGTTTTCTTGATATTGACCTTCAATCTATATTGCTGACAACAGTCTCTGGCCCTCTGCAGAAAATGCTTTTGGCCATCCTCAGTTTCAGCAAGCCAGGTTGTGTCGTCTGCATAATGCAGGTTGTTGATGAGTCTTCCTCCAATCCTGATGCCACATTCTTCCTCCTAAAGACTGGCCTCCCAGATGATCTCTTCTGCATAGAGATGGACAAGGTATGGAGACAGGATGCATCCCTGATGCACATTTTTCCAGATTTTGAACCATATAATGTTTCTTTGAAATGTAAATGTTGGGAACAGAGAAGACTAATCAGTAGTTGGAAAATATGGACTCGGAGACAGAAATGGAGCTGGAGATAGAATGATTGAATTTTGCACAAAACAATGACTTATTCGTCTCAAAAACATTTTTTAAGAGACATAAACGCAGGTTATACACATGGATCTCACCTGATAGTATGCTTGTATATTCTGCATAGTATTCCATTGTGTGATTTCTCAATCCATTAGATTGTGGTTGGACATCTTTGTTGTTTCCATGTTCTTGTGATGGTGAATAATGCTGCTATGAACATTGGAGTACAAGTCTCCTTTTGTGCCTCGGTTCTTATTTTCTCGAGGTATATTACAAGCAGTGAAATAACTGAGTCATATGGAATTTCTATGTTCAGCTTTTTGAGGAAGTGCCAAACTGCCTTCCAGAGTACTTGTACCATTTCACAATCCCATCAGTAGTGTATAAGATTTCCTATCTCTCCGCTTTTCTTACTTGCTGTCCTGTTAAACTTTGCCACTGCTACCAAGGTGAGATGATACCTCATTGTGGTTTTGATCTGCAATTCTCTAATTTCCAGTGATTTTCAGCATTTCTTCAAGTGTCTGTTGGCCATTCCAATATCTTCCTCTGTGAAAATTCTTTCCATGTCTTTTGCCTATTTTGTAATTGTGTTACCAGTTTTTTCATATGGAGGTCCAGGAAAATTCTGTAAACTTTCATTATGAGACTCTTGTTGAGATGGTATTGTCAAATATTTGTTTCCAGTCAGTAGGTTTTGGTTTGTTTGGTTTTTTTTTTTTTTTTTTCTTTACCCTGTTAGAAAATGTCTTTGATGCACAGAGATTTAATCTTTAGAAGGTCTCATTCATCAATTTTATTCTCTTCAGGTTGTGCCTTACTGGCTGTATTTGGTAGTCTCTTTATACCATAGACAGGCCTTCTAAGCTTGATCGAAGTTGTCTCTTATGAACTTTGCAGTTTTGGGCTTTACTCTCAGGTCTCTGATCCACCTTGAGCTGATTTCCATGTACGATGGGAGATGTGAATCCTGTTTGAGCTTTCTGCAGGTAACAGTCCAGTTTTACCAGCGCCATTTGTTGAAGAGGTTGTCATTTCCCATTTGATAGATTTCTCTGTTGAATATCAATTGACCATAGATAGATGGCTCTATTCCTGGGTTCTTAATTCTTTTCCATTGGTCTATGTATGTATCTGCCATTGTACCAGTACCATAGTGTTTTGGTTACTACTGCTGTGTTACAGATTTTGAGGTCAGGGAGTGCTATGACTTCCATTTCATTTTCATTTTTGTTTTTCAGAAGTGTTTTTCTTATTCAGGATCTCTTGTCTCTCCAAATAAACTTGACAGTTTCCCTTTCGATCTCCTTAAAAAATGAATTTGGTATCTGTATTGAGATTGCATTGAACATGGAGATTGCTTTTGGGAGGACTGTAATTTTCACAATATTGAGTCTTCCTAACCATGAACAGGGCACTTTTTTTTCCCATTTCTTTAGGTAGTTTATTGCGTGTTGAGGAAATTTTCTATAGTTTTCTTTGTATAGGCCTTTTGTATCTCTAGTTAGGTTCACTCTCAAGAATCTAAATTTGTGGTTGACTATTCTGTAAATGATATTGCTTTCTTGGTTTTCTTCTCTCAGTTCTCTTTGTTACTGTAGAGGGATTCCTCTGATTTTTGGATATTGATTTTCTATTCTGCCACTCTTCTAAATTAGCCTACTAACACTAACAGATCTTTTGTTAAGTCTTTGAAGTTTTCTGTGTAAACTATCATATCATCTGCATATAGCGATAATTTAACCATCTCTTTGCTGATCTGGATGTCTTTTATTTCCTTCTCTTCCTAGCAAGCACTTCCCATGCAATATTTAATAGAAGTGGTGACAGTGGGCATCTTTGTCTGGTCCTTGTTTGCAAGAAAAATGTTTTCAGTCTTTCTTTATTGAAAATGATGTTTTTTCTTTGCTTTGTATATATTCTGTGTTGAAGAAATTCCCTTATATTCCAGTTTTCCCAAGTATCTTTATCAGGAAAAGGTGTTGGAATTTGTTAAATGCTTTTTCCAAAGCAATTACTAAGATTGTATAATTCTTGTTATTTACTTGTTAATATGGTGAATTAAATTGATTGTTTTTCTTCTGTTGAACCATCCTTGCATACCTGTTATGAATCCCACTTGGTCATGGTTAAGTTTTTTTTTATCTGATTTGTAGTTGTTTCATTTTTTTTAAGAAATGTCTTCCAATCTGCAGGGCTCTACTTCCAGTACTATATCTGACAATGTTCCTCTATTATTAATAGGGCTTTTGAAGGCCTACTATTTCAGATGTGGATGGTCAATTCTGCTTATTCGTTTATTTTGATCTGGAATCCCTGCTTTAGCCTGCCCACCATGAGTTGTACGGCTGGTATTTGAAATATGAGTGACATAGTTTGCAGCATCACTGTAAGCACAAGTCACTCCAATATAGCAAACTGACAGACAAGTGCTATACTAATAAGAGCAAATTCTGAGCAATTGGTTACATATAAATATGTTATAAAATAAGCAGAAACATTTAAATCACTCCCCCAAATGTAACAAACTAACAGATAAGTGCTTTATCCATAAAAGCAAACCATGAAATAAGCAAGCGTGCGCGCGCGCGCACACACACACACACGGGGAAAGGTATATGGAGGGTGTATCAAGAGGTGGGACACTCAACTTGCAGAGTTTTTGCTGGCCTCAGAAGACCGAATGTGGTCTGCCTTGCTAAGGATGATGTCTTTGCCAGTCCGCATGATGATACCTCCCACTCAGAGGAGGCACACTTTCTTATTTGAGGACTGATTGTGGGCCAGAACTGGTGGCACAATGTGCAGACTTTAGCAGGAACATTATGAGAGATTCTGACTCCTGAAACAGGATGGTGTAGGTATGGCCTGAGGTAGAACTGCATCTTGGCAGGGGTGGGAAGGTAAGATAAGGAGAAGTAGTGGGATGAGGTGGGCACAGGAAACGAGGGGGAGACTGGACCTTTTCAGCAGTATGGATACTGATGCTGATGTCACTGCCCTCCTCAGTTCTCACATCACATGGTTGCACTGCACTGTTTGCCATTCTTTATTTTCTTTCTCACCTTATTTTATATTCAATTCAATAAACCTTTGCAGCTGCTGTGAATACTATTGCAGCTGCTACCACCACCTTGTGTTTCCTACTTCCCATGCTACCTGGATAGCTGTTCTAGATGGCTGACCTGTGCTGTGTATGGTTCTGTGTTTTGTTGCTCCCATTATTTAATGTTTTGATTTCATCTTTTCTTTCAGTTAGTGTTTGAAATTCTTTCTCATCTTTTCTCATTTAAACTGTGAATTAAAGAATTGTTGTTCCTGTTATCATGGTTTTCTTGTATCTTCGGTCATCAAAGACACCAGGTTCTGAGCTGCCTTCTGCCTTATCTGCCATTTTACTCCGAGACGGGTGAGAATAAAAGGACTCTATTGTGCGAACAGATTGGAAATCCAATATCCAGGAATAGTCTCCATTCTTCTCACTAAATAGGTGTGTGAATATAATCAAGTCAGAGCTGCTTCATAGTCAAGCCCACTGTTATTGGTTAATTCTAAGCACAACTCTCTATTGGCTTTCTGAGGCTGAATTCTTAATGGGAGGAGACTGCCCCTTTTTACCCTGAAGAATGACTTATGGATTACCCTGTTAATCTTATGGTTAGTAGCATAATTCACTGTGCACTTAACTACCAGATCTCTTTATAAAATGAACTAAGTGATTATTAAAGTTCAACTAATCCTACAAAAACGCTAAATAGGTGTAAAACTCTATTATTGCAATAAGTACAAGTATATTTGACCTTTTTTATAAGTCAAGCACTGTTTAAATCCTACAGGTTTTTACCCTTTTATATCCACTAATGCCTGGAAGTTAAAATAATTGAAGATAGTTTATTTGTTTTTAAAGACACTTCTTTTATTTCCAAAGGTTTCTAATATTGAAGTAGGCCAAATAGAAATACTCAAGTAATGCTCTCTAGTTCCTGTACATTCACATTATTGCATTATGACATTTTTTGGATTAGAAGGACACTTAGGGATCACATCTAGTCACTTCCTAATGTAAGAGTTAATTCTAAAGCATCCTTGGTAAGTGCTCATCCAGCCAGTGACTGGGAACTTAGAATTTCACTCAAGTGGCTCTTGAAATGTTAGATATATCTAATTGCTAAAGATTTCCCCCTCCCCTTATTTTACTGAGCTGTAATTTTCCTGCCTGTAATTACTTCTCATTGTTATTAATTCTGCTCCCTGAAGCAAAACAAAACAAGTCTCTTCCACAAGAAAGCCTTCAAATATTTAAATGTATTTTTTTTCTAAACTAGATCTTTCACTTCTTTCAACTGTTCTTTTTTTGACAAGACGTTGAGGTTGCCTACCTCTGTATGTAGTTCAGTTTGTCACACAGGACTTGTCATATACCAGTGACAGCATATCACCAATAAAGGAACAGACAGACTATTACTCTGTGAATTGGATACAATATTTCTGTAGTGCAGTGAATGATGACAATCATGTCTAAGGAAGCTATACTCTGTTAATGTTTCATTATTGAATATGTAAGAAGTTAGAAAATTCACATCTTTTCTTAAAAAAATAACTTTGATCACAACTCAATAGCATCGTGATATTTCTTGATTGTGGTGTATGTGGTACACCATATCAAGTGAGGTCCAGTAAGTCAGGCGGTAAGATGCAATTTGGAAATTGTTTACTTACTGCTCAGTGCACTGAGAGAAAAGTCATCCTGAGTAGTAGGTGGTAACCAGCACCGGGCAGCATACTGATTGCTAAAGATTTCATGCACTGTAAACTAGGAAAATATTCCAGTGGAGGGGGACACCAAAAACAGTAGAAGAAGGACTATAGCTAAAGAGAACACTCAGAATTTGATAGAAGCATAGCTCTCCAGAGGCTTTTCAGCTTAGAGAGGTTTGTTGTGCTAAGGTCAGTACCCTAATATAGTACTGGAACATCTTGAAGCCTTCTGGAGTGGTTAACTTTATAAAACTCATGCAGAAGGGACTTATAACACCATCAGGGCTTGTATAAGCATGTCACATTTCCCTGACAGTCAGCATTTCTCTAAGCTGGAAGACGCTGCAGAGCCACCATTGAAGGAAATTATTGACAATACCAGATCTAAGAGCCGATTTCAATTTCTTTTCTGTCTTCTGAGTCTACATATGAGGATTCCGAGTAGCATACTATATAAAATTGTTGATGTTGTTATGTGCTCTTGAATCACCTGCAATTCATGGCTGAACCCTTCCCTATCCTCAGCCAATCTCACTATCTGCAAGACACCTATCCCATTGCCCCAGTTTATGTTAATCCATCTCACCAAAAGTTTTCCTCTCCTACATTGTCCCTCTCCCCCTCCAAGCATGATGTCGTTCTCCAAGAACTGAACCCTCTTGGTAATGTGCACAAGTATGCAAGACAGAGCTTCAAAATACTTGCCTCTACAGAGCAGCTTGGTTTAATCTTTTCCAAAACAGACCTGTTCATTCTCTTGGTGGTCCATGGTATATGCAATACTCTTCTCCAGCACCACAACTCGGAGACATTAGTTCTTCTATCATACTTATTCATTGTCCAGTTCTTGATGCATAGCAAATAGCCGTGAAGACCATGGCTTAGATTAGGTGCTCCTTAGTCTCTAGACTGACTGACATTGCAGCTCTTTAGTGCTCTGGAGAGGTCCCTGGCAGATTTTCCTAATGCAGTTTGTCTCTTGATTTCCTGATTGCTGGTGCCAAGATTGTTGATTGTGGAACCAAGCTAGGTGAAATTGTTAACAACCTCAATGTCTTCTCTATATATATCACGAGGCTGCCAATTCACTCAGTAGTAAGAATCTTTGTTTTCTTGATGATGAGTTTCAATCCATAATTAAGACGGCAGTCCTTGACCTTCTGCAGCAAACGCCTCAGGTCCTCTTCAGTTTTAGCAAGCAATTGCGTCATCTGCATAATGCAGGGTTTTTATTAGTCCTCCACTAATCCTGATGCCACATTTCTCTTAAACTTCAGTCTCCCTAATGATCTGTTTTGCATACAGATTGAAAAGGTATGGAGACAGGATGTATTTCTGATGCACTCCTTTCCTTATTTTGAACGATGCAGTGTTTTCTTCCTCTGTTCTAGAGACTTCTTCCTGGTCTAAGTATGGGTTTTGCATGAGCACAATAAAGTGTTCTCAAATTCCCATTCTTCTCAAGGTTTGCCACAATTTTTTATCATCCACACAATCATACACCTCTGCATAGTCAATGAAACACATACAGAAACTCCTCTGATACTCTCTGCTTTCAGCTAAGATCCATCCAACATTGGCTATAATGTCCCTAAGGACATGGCCTCTTCTAAACCAAGTTTTCACATCTAGCCATTCTTTGTTAATATCCTTTTCCAGTCATTTTTGGATAACCTTCAGCAGGATCTTGCTTGTATGCGATATTAGTGATTTTGTTCAATAATTTCCACACTCAGTCAGATCACATTTTTTTTTTAAATAGGAATCTCTTCCAGTCAGCTGGCCAGGTACTTGTCCTCCACATTGCTTGGCACAACCTGCTGTGTCAAGGCCGCATCGTTTTTTTTTTTTTTTAATTGATATGTCATCAATTGCTAAGGCCTTGTTTTTTTACCAATTCCTTCAGAACAGTTTGAACTTCTTTCTTCATCACCATTGCCTCTTGGTCATATCTTGTTTCATAAAATTCTTCTGTGTTAGCCAATTCTTTTCAGTACAGTGACTATACTCCTTTTATCTTCTTTTGATCCTTCCTGGATTGTTCAATATTTTGCCATAGCATCCTTAAGTATTACAACTTGAGGCTTTAATTTGTTCTTCAGTTCCTTCATCTCCAGAAATGCTGAGTGAGTTAATCCCTTTTGATTTTCTGATTCCAGCTCTGTGCATTTCTTTGTAATACTTTTATTTGTCTCCCCAAGTAGTCCCCTGAAATCTGTCCACCTCTTTAACGGCTTGATTTCTTCCCTTTGCTTTGCCTCCTCATCATTCTAGTGAAACAATCATAGTCTCTTCTGACATCCTTCTTAGTCTTTTTACTCTTTTGCCTTTACATTCTTCATGGATAATATGCTTGATATATTCCCACAGCTCATCTGGTCTTCACTTGTTAGCGTTCAAGGCCTCAAACCTGCTCTTGAGATGATTTTTAAATCCAGGTAAGATAAACTCATTTAGTTCTTATGGATTTAATTTTCTTTAACTTCAGTTTGGACTTGCATATGAGCAGTTGATGATCTGTCCGTACTCTGTACCTGGCAGTTTTCATAACTAATATTGACCTTCTCCAATGATTCTTTCCATAGTTGTAATTATTTTTATTCCTATCAGGTGAAGTCCATGTGTATAGTCAATATTTGTGTTTCTTACAGAAGGTATTTGTGATGAGTAAATCATTGTACAAAATTCATCATTCTCTCTTTAGCCTTATTTCTGCCACCAAATCCATGTTTTCTGATTACGATCCTTCTTCCCTGTTCCCAACTTTCACATTCTAGTCACCCATTATTTTTAATGCATCGTGGTTGCATGTTCAATTGATTTCTGACTGCAAAAAATAATAGAAATCACCATTTCCTTCCTCTATGGCACTGGTTGCTGCTACATATATGAGAATGGTACTGAGCTTGATAAGTCTTCCTTGTATATGCAGAGATATTATCCTATTGCTTAAAACATTGTATTTCAAGCTGGATCTAGATTTTTTTTTAAAACAACAGCAACAACAACTGTGAATGTGACCTTGTGTTTTCTCATCTTTTCATTTCCAGAATAGAAGATCATATGCTTGTCTGATTCAAAATACCTCAAATCAATCCATTTCAGTTTCTATCTTAACAGAATCTCACTTTCCGCTCGCCATACTTCTCACATTCGACATCCTATCACTAGTGTTTGTTTGAAGCTGTTCCTTCTCCTTGGTGATCCCAAACGTGAGGTCTTAGCCTCTGGTTCCATATCTGCCAGTCTGACCTAAGTGTGCTCTATTGTACATAGGGTTTTTGAAGAGCTGTTATTTCTGAAGTGGTTAGTCAATCCTTCTTCCTAAATAAGTAACATATAAACCTACGAATGAAAAGGTCTGTAAAGTGAGTCTAAATTCACCAGCATTCCAAGAGAGAAAGATGGGCAATCTCCTTCTGACAAGTTTTATAGATGTGGAGAGCCAATGCAGCATTACTATGATTCAGAATGTACTTGACAGCAGGGATTTTACTTTTTAAAGTCTATATCAGGGTCATTACACCTATTTACATGTAAAAGAGGCCTGATAAAATAGGCATTAAATTACACATTTAAGGAATTGCAAGATTTAGCTAAGTTGCAACACTGGTATCAGGGGAGTTCACAAACCCTAGATTTATATTTTGATGGTTTTTCATTAAGAAACTCTGATATCATGATGGATTAAGTACTGAGATGCTAGCTAAAAAGTCAGCAGATCAGTTGTTCTACAGGAGAAAAATGAGGCAGTCTGCTCCCATAAAAATATAAAGAATCTTATAAACTCTATGAAAAAGTCTTACCCTGGCTTATCAGATTTCTGGAAATGGCCATCTTTTTCCCAAGTAAAAGCTGATAGATTTGAACCAAGGACCTTTCAGTTGGCAGCACAACCTCATAACCCAGTATGTCACTAGAGCCCTTCACTTCCTGCCAGTAACTGTAAGCTTGAAAAGTTATTTTGATTATAAGGGGTGGGTGGGTATGTGTGTGTGTGTGTGTGTGAGAAAGAGAGAGACAGACAGACAGAGAGAAGGGAAGGGGAGGGGAGGGAAGGCAAAAGAAGGAGGAGAGGAGAGGAGAGGAGAGGAGAGGAGAGGAAAGGAGAGGAGAGGAGAGGTGATCCTTTTCTCATCCTCTGAATATATAATTGAGATTGATGTACTAGTGAGTTTATATAACCCTTAATCAAGAATGGTCATACAAAAGAAGGTAAAAGAAGTAGAAACATCAAAAATTTCCCCATTACCTTGCATCTAAAGAGTAAATTTAAAAAACAACACATTCCACAGAGACTGACAGATACTAGAGCTGCTACTAGGAATATGGAAGATTTCTCAATCCATTTGGTTGTGGTTGGAAATTTGGTCTGTTTCCATGTTCTTGCAATAGTGAATAACACTGCTATGAAAACTGGTATACTAATCTCCATTTGTGTCTCAGTTCTAATTTCCTTGGGGCGTATAGTCCTAGTAGTGCAATAACAGGGTCATACAGAGTTTTGATGTTCAGCTTTTTGAGGAAACACCAAAATACCTTCCAGGGTGGTTGTTCCATTTTACAATCCCACAAACAATGTATAATTTACACCTCTCCAACATTTATTGTCTGCTGTCCTGCTAAACTTTGCCACTGCTACTGGGGTGAGATGGTATCTCATTGTAGTTTTGACTTACATCTTTCCTATTAACAGTGATCTTGAGCATTTCTTCATGTGTCTTCCCATGTTTTTTGCCCATTTTGTAATTATATGGAGGCCCAGGAGTATTCTGTGAACTTGTGTAATGAAACCCTTGCCTAAAATGGCATTACCAAATGTTTGTTGTTTCCTTTTCTTTTCCCAGTCGATAGATTTTCTGTTCACTCTATTGGGAAAAGCTTTTGATGCACACAGATATTTAAATTTTAGAAGGTCCCATTCACCAGTTTTATCATCTCCAGATTGTGCTTTTCTGGCTGTATTTGTCAGCCTCTTTATGTCATGGACTAAGCTGCCTAAGCTTGGTCCCTATTTGTCTTTTATAAACTTTATGGTTTGGGGCTTTATTCTGAGGTAACTGATCCACCTTGGGTTGATTTTTGAGTGTGGTGTGAGATGTGGATCCTGTTTCAGCTTTCTGCAAGTAGCAGTCCAGTTTTTCCAACACTATTTGTTCAAGAGATTGTTGTTTCCCAATTTGATAGATTTTATTTCCTTACTGAATATCAATTTACTATAAATAGCTAGGTCCATTTCTGCATTCTTGATTCTGTTCAATTGGTCTATATGCCTGTCTTTGTACAAGTACCATGCTGTGAAATAGGCTTTGAGATCAGGGAGTGCTGTCTCCCCCTTAATTTTTGTTTTTCAGAAGTGCTTTGTTTATTCGGGGTTTCTTTCCTCTCCAAATAAACTTTACAATTTCCTTTTCAACCATCTTGAAAAATAAATTTGGAATCTGTCTTGGGATTGTGTTGAATATGTAGATTGCTTTTGAAATTGTGGGAATATTCACACATGGAACACGCTGTGCCACTCAGGAGTAACGATTTCAAAAAATACTATATAAATAGGAAGAGACTGGAGAGCATTGTGCTAAGTGAACTAACTTTCTCTCATAAAGACAAATGCAACATCAGACAATTGTTGTTGTACCACAGAGGCAGAACCAACCCATAGACCTTCTATTGGGTTTTCAATGGCAGTTAATTGCTCCAGAGGACATTGACCATCCTTCTATTGCAGGGCAGCTGGTGGATTTGAACATTGTGTCTCTGGGATTGCAGCATAGCTTCTTGCCACTAGTCCACCACAGCTCCATGCATAAGACCATTACTGTAAAAATAGAAGGATAACTAGTAAAACATATAGGGGGACCCAAGATGAGGGGAAGGGTGAGAGCCGAGGAGTGGAGATATATAGGGCTGAAATCACAGGGTTGTACAATTTGGTGTGTAGACGGAAAGGGTAAAGAAAATGAGAATGATACAGTGGGGGCTTGAAAAGACAGGGTAATGGTGGGCATAGTGTAACGGTGATTGTTGTTGTTAAGTGCCATCAAGTCATAGATGACTCATAGCAACCCTATGAACGAAAGACCTGAACACTTGTATAACTTTGGTCATTTCTCCATGTTCATAAAGTTTCTGGAGACTAGCCATTTTGGAAGTGGATACCACTCCTGCTTCCATGCTTGATTTAATTTGAAAAGCTCCACCAAACACTGTCCACCATGGGTAACCATTATCTCATTGGGCACATCAGTATCAGAGTGTTTAGCATCACAGCAACCATGAGTTACCTCTGTACAGCAGTGCACAGACCAGTGCTATACCACCTTTAGAAGAGTGTTTGACAAACAATTTAAACCATGCCTGAGGGCCACAGATTAAAATCACCCACCTTGGCCTTGGTAGCAATAACTATCTGTCCACTAGGTCAACAGAGCTCCCTCTATGTTGTCATTGTTATTATTGTTAAGTGCCGTCGAATAATAGATGACTAATAGCGACCCTGTGAACATAAGACCTGAACACTTGTGTGACTTTGGTCATTTCTCCATGTTCATGGAGTTCCTGGAGGCAAACCATTTCAGAAGTGGAAGCCATGGGAATGATTGTACGAAGCATAATGTAAATGAAGAATAGTGTGAAACACAATGAAAATGAACTTTGTAAGCAAACAAATAAAATAATTTTTTTTTAAAAAAAAGAACATGGAAGAAGTAAGAGTTGGCTGCCCCTTCTGTATCTGTGTTAAATTCATCCATCTGGAATCTACCCTAGATAGATATTGGAGAATGACTTTATCACAAGCTTAAGCAAGCAGTAGAATGTATCATAGATAACCTCTTCAACATAGTAACATTACAGCAGCAGATTAATTAGGTCTCAAATACATGGCATGTGCTCATTTATTTGATAATTTTCCTTGAAATACAGACTTTGAAATCTTTGATTTACCTTTTTTCCTGTTTTAATAGTGTAGTGAAGAAGACAAAGTCCAGCTTGGTACTTTGTTCCTGT
Organism: Elephantulus edwardii; assembly: GCF_000299155.1. Classification (NCBI taxonomy): domain Eukaryota; kingdom Metazoa; phylum Chordata; class Mammalia; order Macroscelidea; family Macroscelididae; genus Elephantulus; species Elephantulus edwardii. The sequence goes on along the minus strand of NW_006399815.1, from coordinate 15,526,280 downwards.
GAAGAACTTGCTTTAATTATCTAGCTGCTTAAATGTGCTATGAATATCTTTCAAGTGTGGTATATTTGCCCAGGTTGTGTAGCTATTAATTTTATGGAAAATTTAAATGAGGCAAAATGAGTCCTTTCAATGTGATTTGTGTCCTCCTTTATTTCAGAAATCATACTGTCAAATAGTCATTTAAATAATCACTTAAATATTCACTTCTGGTATATGCACTTATAACTGCTTGATTAAACTTATTTGGGTATCTTATTTTTTTATTACTATTTTTTATGTGTGTACTGTCAAATCGGATCTGACTGGTACAGGAGGTGATTATTCCTCCTTCTTCAGCAGAGCACCTGGTGGATTTGAACCATGTACCTCTGGGATTGCAGTGCAGCTTCTTGCCACTAGGCCACCAGAGCTTGCCTTATTTGCGTATCTTAATAAACTAATGTCCTGCCACAGTTTTATCTCATACATTAGAACTTTTTTTGATTGTAAGGATACTTCTGGATGCATCTATGAAATAAAAGTAAAATACACACATAAATATTCAAAATGACACTGGTTTCATTTAAAATTTATTTCTCATTCATGTTAAAAATATTGGTAGTAGGCAGCTTAAAGCTATAATGACTGCTATAAAGCTGATTCTTACTCAAAATGACTCTATAGGACAGAGTACAAGTGCTACATCAGTAAACCTTAACAGGAGCAGACTGCATTTTCTTTCCATCAAGCTTTTGGTTAAGCAGCACAACACTTAACCCACTATGCTACCAGGTCTCATCTTGTAGAGTAGCTTCAAGTCTCCTCTTTCATTACTATGAATAATAACTGACCATCAGGTATATTTTTAAATGCTGAAAATAGAAAGAGAAGAGATAGTCCATCTTTCTCCCACAAAGCAGCTGATGGATTCAACCCACCTTTCAACCCACAACCCACTATGAGCTAGGTCACCAGAACCCCAAGGTAGCTTAGGACAAATAAAGGTCCATGAAAAATTGTCAGCTCTTTTAGGTACTTACTATAATTCACTGCACTCTCATGCAAGGTCATATTTAGAATGTTTTCCTGGTGGTAATGAGCTGTACTCCCATCCCAAAGGCACAAGGTTCAAAATCACCAGATGCTCCATGGGAAAAAGATGTAATTAAACTGCCTTTAAAACCCCCTTGAAGGTCAGATATGGGTCAGTTCTGACTCAGTGGCACTCAATAACACAACAGGATGACAGAAGAGAGAAGACCACTTTGTTTGTAACTAAAGGTTTGAAAAGTTCTCCATCACACCCCTGTATATATCTTTGATCAAACTTGTCAAGAAGCCCTATATATCTGAAATCTTCCCAGGAAACTTAATTTTTCATATAGGTTACTGTATGCCAGCTATCCCATATAGAATTCTTTTTCTAAGAAAGGCAGTGACGGGAAAGAGGCAGGGATTATGAAGAGCTATTTATGCAATATCCTTTATTTGACAATTTCTTTTCCTCTTCCTTTCACTATCTCGGCTTTTTCTTAACATTTATCATCGGAGAAACAAGTAGATTTTCTTTAAATGAGCGATTTTCAGAATTTTCACACAGGAAGAGGCTGTGTGGCCATGGTCTACATGAAAGTGATAGAGCAATTACTTCTCCACAACCAACAAAGGGAAGTGACCAGAGATTTCTTACCCTCACACACCAACAATATAATGCTACTGTTCTGCCTTCCCTGCTTTTGATTTTACAAACTGTGTATTTCGGTTTAAAACTTAAGAGTAAGTTCCTCACGTCAATATGTGTACTTTCATAAGTTCTTTTTGAAATTGATTTACTTTTATTTTGATTCACAGTCAACACCCATGGAAGAGTAAAAAAGCAGAAGTCAAAAACAAGAAGTCAAAAGACAGAGTACAATGGGCAAATTTGCTGTAAAAGACCCGTTTAAAGTGTTACAAAGCAAAGTTGTCACTTTGAATACTTAAAATGCTCCTGACTCAAGCCATGGGTCGCTTCATATACCTATGAAAACTGACCAAGGAAGATGGAGCAATAATCGATGCACTTGAATTATGATGTTGGCAATGAATATTGAATAGACTGTCAACCTTCAGAAAAATGAGTAAATCTGTCTTGGAAAATATACAGCCAGACACTCCCTGGAGGTGAGCAGGCCAAGATATTCTCTCCCGTACTTTTGGTATATTATCAGGAGAGACAAGCCCCTGGAGAAGGACTTCATGCTTAGTAGAGGATCAGCAGAATTATCTTAGTCTAAGGAGCTCACAGTGATGATGGTGAGGATGAGGCAGGACCAGGTAGTGATTTAGTCTATGGTACAGACAGTAACTATGAGTCGGAATCAACTCCATTGTACCCAACATCATTGTTGTTCTTAAATCTGTTTGTCTCACAGTGATGCCGTAGAACAGAATACTACGGCCTCATGGGGTTACTCAGGCTTTAAAAATTTATGGAAGCAAATGGCCATATATTGGGTTTGGTTTTTTCCTAACAGTGCAGAGAACAGTTGGTTGGTTCCAACTACTGATCCTTCAGTTGTCAGCTGGAAGTTTCAGCCACTGCACCAACAGTGTTCTTTTTTGGACTGTGTAGTTATTGCCAACTTTTTAATGTGGCATTTTTCCTCCACTTTCTTCAGTGCTGCATTTCATTCTATTAGGCACCATCCCTGCTCTTTGAAAATGTGATGTTTTAGCTGACTCCTAGTTCAGGGGCGGGGGGAGGAAATGATTGGAAAATTTTATTTCACATCTCTTTGTCACTAACGAATAATTTCTAGAAAAATAAAATGAAATGTTGACTTTTGCCACAAACTGAAGGTACAAAGTACTTTCAGCTCTATCCCAAAAACTCCCTATTCTGTGTTTTATGTTTTAGGTCTAGACATTAAGTATTTCCCCAGCTTTGCCAATTAGTTTGCTTCCTCATTTACAGTTTTCTGGTGCCCTGTTAATTCTCATGGTTTTGAAACTTGTTCTCTTGACTCTTAGCAATTATATAAATTCATTGATCACCTTAGATTCTAATCTACTAGAACTCAGAAATTTGAACTTATTTTAAAGGTTTCTTCTCAACTCTGTAGCTATCTTGGGCTTTAAATTTTCTTTCACTGAATTTGTTCACTTTTAAAATTTTGCTCTGTTCTCTCCATCCTATTATATCTTTGCTACAAAAAAAAAAGGCTGAAGTAAAATAAAAATTGAGAAGTCCCTATTTCTCTCTGCCATCTATTAACATTGTTATCTTGCCCATGCAGAGGCACTAGCTCTGTCTGTGAGGAAGATAAGCTCTGATTATAAAACAAGTTTTCTGGTGCTTTTTATAAAGCATCCCTTTAAAAAGCATTGTTTTCTGGATGTTCATAAAACGATATATACAAGTTGGGCCTGGTTACCTTTCCTAAGTGTTTATTCATTTTAATAAATGATATAATGAATATGATGATTTAATAGTTTATATGGCTGAATATATTTCAGAATTCTTACTTTAGACCATTAATTGCACAATCTTTATCAAGCCTTTCCTTGACTACAACTACCACTGCCATCTTGCTCATAAAAGGAGCAAAGGTGTTGTGGGGACAGCTGATTCAAGCTTCACAAAGAGGAACTGTCCCCCTCAACAACATCTACAGTATTAAACTGATAGCTATAAGGTCAGACATGATCCCCACAATCCTGAACCTACTTTTACTAATTACTAGGTATGATATTCATTGCAAATTACCATAAAGCATTTACAAAATCTCTTTTTACTCACAGCTATGGGATTTATTAGACAAACAGATTGGGGGTGGGAGGCAAAGCATATCATACAGTGAAAGTCCGAGTTTAGTGAATAGCATTAAGCCAGGTTAACCGCAAGACACAATCCCTCAGTTCAGACAGCTGTTTGGCCAACAAGATGCAGCCCGAGGGTGGTGGGGATAAGGCAATAGAAAAGCCATTCTCAAAAGTACACATGTTGTTGTTGTGTGCCATCGAGTTGGAATCTTCTTATAGCTCACCCTCCAGCAGGTTTTCAGAGGCAGTAAATTGTACAGAGAGAGATTGCCCATCCTTCTCCGACAGAGCAGCTGGTGAATTCAAACTGTATGCCTTTGGAATTGCAGCCCAGCTTCTTACCACTAGGCCACCAGAGCTTCCTTGCACCACACAGCCTCTAGCACCCTGGAATTGTCTTCTGGGCATACATGCCTTAGGACCTATCTGAGACTACACTTCCTCAAATAAACTGAAGATATATTGTTGTTGTTTTATTCTTCTTTGCAATCTAAGTTCTATCACCAGACTACCTATGTCAGAATTATTCATTTATATTTTCACATGATATTCATATTGCTAGAATCATCATTCTGGGTCACCATTTTTAGCTCTTCCTTAAAACTCCCTATCTCTATTCACTTTTCTATCATCAAAATTTGAAGATACAGAACACTTTGTTCTTCAAACAAAGGCTTAGATAGAAGCAAAAAAAGTGAAACAATTGCAAGATATTTTAAGTATATATCCTAAATTATACTCTCTTATCTACGAGCAGGTTCTGATCTCTTTTAGCACAGTTTCAAAAAAGGAAGGGGAAAGGATGAGGACAGCCTCAACAAAGGGAAAGATATCAGATAGAGGAATTCTTGATCAGATGGAAAGGGGGAAAAACAAACTATCACTTCTGATCTTATGATTTGTAAGGGGAAGATGGAGCACAGGAAAAAAGACGTAAGGAAATATGAACCCCATTATTTCAGCTTAAATATCAGCTTGGAGAGTAGGGTCTCTTCATTCTGTTAGATGTCCAGGGTGACCTTAGATTGCCCTAGTTGTAGTTGCAGGATTCTGGAAGAACACTGACTGCTATACTGAATAGTCTTCAGTCAACATGAAGTTACATTGTTGAGCCTTTTTCCATTTCTTTCATGTCTGGACACTGAAAGAAAAGCCAAAAGGTTTGCGTTGGGTTTGCAGTAGTGGGAGGCACAAGACTCCTACTCAGCAAAGAAGTTACAGTACTCCAGATCAGAAATGGTAGAGGATACAGTGGTGCTTGGTGATAGCTGCAGGACAATGTGAATGGAGGAGAATAAACAAGTTCAGTCCCTCATTCCAAGCTAATTTTTTTTTTTTAAAAAGAATATATTGTACTTTTCCCCAGCCACAGACTTTAGTATCCCTGCAAAAAGAATACCTAGATATTTGAACAAATCAAGTATCATTCAACAGATGCCAACAAGAACTCAACCAAGTAACAACAGCCCAGCCCAAACACCTTGGAAGGATATTTCCCCCGTTTCCTCCTTTCAAAGTCTAATGCAATTTTGATAAGCAAGTAAGAGGATAAGGGGGGAAAGGGAGCTCTCTGTCAGACTAAAGAGTCATTTTAAAAAATGTATGGAATCAGAGTTTATAAGAATTGTTGTTATTAAGTGTTTTCAAGTTGGAAACAACTCATAACTGACTCTCAGGTGGATTTTCAGAGGCTTTAAATTGCAAGGGAGGAGATACCTATATTTGTCCCACAGAGCAACTGGTAGATTCAAACTATTTACTTTTTGGGTTGGCAGTGCAATTCCTTACCTACTAGGACACCAGTTGTTGTTGTTGTTAAGTGCTGTTGAGTCGTAGGCAACTCATAGCGACCCTATTAAAGAGAGTCCTTGACGCTTGGGAGG
>NW_006399815.1:15514221-15520503 GCF_000299155.1 Elephantulus edwardii | reverse complement strand
TCTCTTCCTCTTTCTCTCCTTCCCTCCTTTTCTTTTCTTCCTCCCTCTTCTCTTCCTACATCCCTCCTGCCCCCATCTATCAATCTACAAATCTACAAATCTATCAATCTACAATCTATCAATCTACAAATACCTGTCTAACTGTGAAAAACTTTGTTCTTACCTTAATATTTTGTTCATGCTACAGAAATGGTGGAATACATGTCAATGATCCACAATGTCTATGTTTTTAAATATGAACTAATTCATTTGAAATTACATAAAAATATATTGCTGTTTAACACAGACTACTAACTTGTATATGATGCCCCCACCCCTGCTGCATCATGCTAAATGCTTTACAACAATACCAAATAACAGTATTTGAATGCAAAGTGTGTCAAGACGAATGTAGACAGTGGCAAGAATTCAGGGTCCACGCATTCCCTCTAATCTGTGTGATATTTGCCCACAATACTATCTCATATAACTTCTCATCAAATTCAATTCCCTTATATATTTTTTCATATAAAGTCCCATTACTTACTATATTATTTATGCATTTACTAGGATTTTAATGCATGCTTGTTAGTAAGTTCCCTTTCTGTTAGTAAGTTCTGATATTTTTATGGGGACAGTTATTGTTTTGTTTAGCTTAGTTTAACAATTGTATAAATTTTGCTTGGTCTAGCCCAATCCTAGTTTCCTCAAGTTGCTTTTTAAAAATTTATTTTCTTTTTGTTGTTGTTGAATATATATAGAGAGAGAGTTGTTGTTAAGTGTCATCAAGTCATAGGCGACTCAGCGACCCTATAAACAAAAGTCTTCTACACTTGTGTGACTTTCATCCTTTCTCCAGGTTCACAGAGTTTCTGGAGGCAAGCTATTATGGAAGTGGATGCCACTCTTGCTTCCAAGCTTGTTTTAATCAGAGAGCCACCAAACACTGCCCGCCATGGGTAACCATTAATGCATTTAACACATCAGTGTATATGTATGTGTATATGTATATGAGTGTGTGTGTGTATGTATTTATGTATTTGTGTGTGTGTATATATACACATTTGTTGTTGTTATGTGACTTTGAGTTGCCTGCGACTCATAGCAACCCTTTGTACAACAGCCCTAAACCCTGCTCTATCCTGTGCCAATATCACTGTCTCTGACGCACCTACCCCCATTACCCCACTCACTGAATCAATCCACCTCATAGAGGGTCTTCCACTCCTGTGCTGTCTTTCCACCCTCCCAAGCATGACATCCTTCTTAAATATGTCCAAAGTATTTCAGATGAAGCTTCAGAATCCTTGCCTCCAAGGAGCAGCCCTGTTTAACCCTCTCCAGGTTGAACCTGTTCATTTTCTTAGCAGTCATGGTATATTCAGTACTATTCTCCAACACCACAGCTCAATGGCATCAATTCTTCTATCTTCCCTAGTCATTATCCAACTCTCTGTTGCATAGCAAGTTATTGCAAATACCATGGCCTGTATCAGGCACACCTTAGTCTCCAGAGTGAAACCATTGATCTTCAGTACTTTGGAGAGGTTCCTAACACAGACTTTCCCATCACAATACGTCTTTTAATTTCCTGACTACTGGTGCCAAGAGTGTTGACTGTGAAGCCAAGCAAACTGAAGCTGTGAACAATCTCATTCTCTTCACCATCCACCCTGATGCTGCCAATGACCCAGTCGTAAGAATCTTTGTCTTCTTGATATTTAGCCTCAATCCATATTGGAGGCTTCTGTCCTTGACCCTCTGCAGCAAGCCCTTCAGGTCCTCCTCAGTTTCAGCAAGCAGGGTTGTGTCATATGCATAATGTAGACTGTTCATGAATCTTCCATCAATCCTGAGGCCACACTTCTCCTCAGACAGCCCAGCCTCCTAGATAATATAAAGGTAGGTACTATAATTGTCATTTTTCAATCTTTTTCAGAATGTTTCACTAAGGGTTGTTATGTACCTTATGTATGAACTTTTTACAGACTCCATTGAAGCTATAGATTCAGCAGTTTAATAAAGAAAACATTTCACCTAAATCTCTTTTATTCCATAAAAGTTACTGACAATATAGGGAGTACTCTGTTTAGGGAAAAAGAACTAGACTTTATATTTTAAATTTTGAGTATTTGTGCTTAAAACAAATTGACACCTTAAACCAGTAACCTGTTTTTGCTCTGATGTATCTTAAAGACTATTCCAATAAATAATAAAAATAAAATTTTATATCTCAAGAAATCTACCTCACATTGTTGTGCATAAGTGATCATTTGTCCATGGTCCAACTGTATCATGCCTAAAACTTCTATTTCTTGGCTTGGAGGATGAAAATAGACTTCACACTGTTAGTGGAATCTGCAGTATTTAGTTCAAATTGTATTTTACTTTAAAGCAAGTGAATGAAACAATGTTAATACACTTATAAAATTAACAAGGGCCATGTGGAAATGGCCTTATCTAACCTTTACCAATTCACAAAAGGAAACTGTTGCTAGTAACAGCATCAGCAACACAAACCAATTCCCATGAGGTCAGACGTGTCCCCAATATCCTGTTCATCTTTCTTCGCACCTCAACGCCAATCTTACTGCATTATTGTCCAAAGTTTGCTGTGATAGCTCACAGACCACACAGAACCATATTAGAATATCAAAAGTTTATAATCCAGATGAGTAGTAGAATCCAGTCAAGACAGCTTGCTTGCATGTGCCTCAGCCTTGAGCCTCATAGCTTTAGGACAGCGTTACAAGCTTCTCACTCCTGCAAATTGTGGTCCTTCCCACCTCAGTTGTCTGACAAACTTGAGCAAAGGCTCTCTGTTCCAATTCCAGTGGTGTAGCAGTCCCAGTGTCCTATCTCATGTCAGGTCTCTGGTTCTCCCTTTGGGCTTGCGATGGTGGCTGCTCCATTAGGTTTTCCTAGTCTGACTCTTTTTCTGGTAGTGAGGTTTCTGTCTTTCTACTTCTGGATCCACTAAACTTAATGACTAGCCAATCCCCTTGTGAATTGGTGAGATTAGCCAAACTTCTTGTAAATGGGCTAACATACCCTATTCTCATATTCCTTCTCATCCACATGACAAATTTGATTCAATGACTAGGAAATCCATCATAAACACTAAACTTTATACAGCCCAACACTATTGGATTTATTACTATTATTGTTGGTATAGATTCAGCTTAACTCAGAGCTAAAAACTTCCATTTGTGTTCTTGACAGCAGGACTTTTTAAAAACATTTGCATCTTTTCTGTACCAATCATTAGAGAATCAAGGCCTTGTGAAAAGTGTGGCATCAGGATTGGAGGAACTCATTAACAAACCATGCTTTGTACATATAATCTTGCTTGTTGAAAGTGAGAAGGACTGGAGGTGCATGCTGCAGAGGATCAAGGACTTCAGCGTTCAGTATGGACTATATCTCTATATCAAGAAAATAAAAATTCTCTCCACTGGTATGGATGAATGGAGAAAAGATTGAAGTTGTCCATTATTTCATCTTACTTGAATCCATACCATGGGTACCTGCTGTCAGGAGATTTGGATATGTACAACATTGTGAAAATTGGCTGTCAGGGAGCTCTCCAAAGTCCTGAAGAGCAATAATGTTATTTTAAAGATTAAAGTGAACATGATTGAAGCCATCATCTTTCCACTCTGCTGTGCATCTGAGAGCTGGAAAAGTAATAAGGATGACAGAAGAAGAATTGATACCTTTGCATTGTGGTGTTGGAGAAGAGTCCTGAATGGAATGGAAAAAAGAACAGATGTGTCTTTGAGAAAATGTAATAGAGTGCTCCTTGGAGGCAAGGACAGCAAAGCTTCATCTTACTTACTTTGGACAATTTAGGAGGAGAAACTGTTTGTTGGGGGAGGAACATCATGTTTGAACAGATGTAGGATCAAAAGAAGAGGAAGATCCTCAAGGAAATGGATTGATACAGTGACTGTGGCAAAAGGCTCAATTGTGTTGGAGATGATAAGGATGGTGCAAGATATGACTGGGTTCAGATCTCCTGTTCATAGGGTCCCTATAAGTCATACCAGATGACTCTTAACAACAACAGCATCCTTTCTAATAAGCTGTTGTGTACCACTGAGTATGAATTCTAATCATGAATGTATTCCCTACTTTCCTTTGAAATAAATTCTTTCTTTTATTCTTACCCTGATGAGCTCTCACCAAGAACATGTTTAATTACAATCGTCTGACTCCAGTATATTAAAGGTTTTGTTTTATTTATCCAACTACTTAGCAAGAGCCTCGAGAATATGCAGCACAACTCAGACAAAGATCTCACATACCGTCAGTACATCATTAACCTTTCACCTGACCCCATAGCTAGAGGTAATTTACTTTCGAGCCAAGATACTGCTTTCTAGTTTAAAAGTGACTGTGCAATAAAACAAAAACTTGGAAACTTGGATTTAAATCTTATATGGTTGACTTTAGGTTTATTCTTTAATTTGTTTTTGTTTTATTTTAATCTTAACAAACAAAATGAATACATCAAACTCAAGTCAATTCCAGCTCATTGTGACACTTCCTCGGGTTCAGAAGCTGCAAATTGAAAATGAAGGAGGAGGCTGTGTATCTTTCTTCTTTGAATCACTGCTGTATTGGAACCACCAGATACACAAAGCCTTTGGTTACCAGTCAGCACAATTTGTGGACATTATTGTGGCATCTCATCTGGTAATAACCGACATAACATACATGCAATTCTTGACACATACTTGATGTGCATTAAAGGTGCAACGAATGTGTGAGTTTTAAACCTATAGTTTGGGGGAGGGATTTATGAACTTATGAAAACAATTTAACTGCCATATAAAGCACAGAACACAATCACTCTGCTAAAGCAAATACATAGGTGTAGTTTTCAGCATTCATCTTAGAAATCATTTTCTTCTATGCATTATATTCATTTAAGACTTTTCCCTCTTACATTTATAAGAACTCATAAAAGATTTAGGGTCATAATCTTTGCTCTCTTCACATGTAGTGTTGAGAATTTCATTTTCATATACTCTTCCTTTTGGCTAAACAAGGTCTTACCCTCTCTCTGTCTCTTACAAGCACTAACTAACACACAAAATGGTTTGCTGTCACATGGGCAACCAATATTAGCAGTCTGTACAGCTGCTGTGAAAGCAACAAGGGAAATTGGGGAGATCTTGCAGTCTTCCACATATGTTACCAAGGAAACCGTCTATGTGTTAGTTCACAGTCAAGCTGGCTTCTGTTTTGTGTCTTCAATTCCAGATGAGGAAAACAAAAAAGAATTCCGATATCCTCAGCATACCTAATGAAAATAGTTAAGTGGTAATAAAAGTAAAGAAATAAAATTCTACACCCCATCAAAGTGGGATGAGAGTAAGAAAGGAATAATTAGATTCCTCAATACCAAATGAAAATTCATTACTTTCCTTGGTTAAAAAAAAATAAATTTTTAAATATAAAAATGGCTAGTTTACAGAGAGCAGGGAACTCACATTACAGCCAAGAGGCATGACTGATTTATCTTCATTTACAAAGTGAAATTATCATAAAGATAATGTCAGTTGATAGATTAAAAGGCAGGAGAATGAGTTCTTGCCCTGAATTAAATTCACTGTGCCGGAATCTCTAGTTGCTTCTGTTTAAATAGGCTTGAGAATATCTTCTCTATCTACTGCAGGTTATGAAGACATAAGTTTCAAAAAATTAGTTTAAGAAGAAATATTCTAAATCAGCAGCAATCTGAAAGATGCAAATCAAAACAACAATGAGATACCACTTATCCCAGCAGCAGTAGCAAAGTTCAATGAAAATAGCAAACAATAAATGTTGACTAGTATGAAAAAAGATTAAAACTCTTATGTATTTCTGGTGGGACTGTAAAATGGTACAACCACTATAGAAGTGGATTCATGTTTCCCCAGAAAGCTGAACATGGAAATCCCATATAAGCAGCTATTACACTGCTAGGAATATATCCAAAGGAAATCAGAACTGATACATGAATGGACATTTGTACTAGGTTCAAAGCAGTCTTATTCACAATAGCAAGAAAATGGAAGCAGCACAAATGTCCATCAACAAACTAATGAATTAAGAAAGTGCAGTATATTCACATGATGGAGTACAATGCAACACTAAGAAGATACAATTTCATAAAATATACACTTCAGTGGCAAAGAAGAGGTAAATTTATCTCTATGTATATGATATGATATGAGACATAAGCGCAGGTTATATACCTAGATTTCACTTGATGGTATGCATAGGAATAAGATCGATTACATATGTGGAAAGAAC
>NW_006399815.1:15509778-15512075 GCF_000299155.1 Elephantulus edwardii | reverse complement strand
AACAACAACAAGAACATATTCCTAATATTGTTAGCCTTATGTGTTTATTTATCACGTGTATTTTGGTGGTAATGGTGGCGGTAAGTGCTATAAAGTTAAACTGAACTCAAACCAAACTGTCTGTCCTGCTCCATCTGCACAATTTTTGCTATGTTTGGACCCATTGTTGCAGCCACTATATCAATCCTTTTCATAGGAAATCTTCCTTTTGCACTGACCTTCTACTCTACAAAGAATGATATCCTTCTCCACGTAGGGCCTCTGCCTTATAAGTCTCACCATCCTTACTTTTAAGGAAAATTCTGTTCTATACTTATTCCAAGATATATTTGTTTGCATTTATACTTTTCTCTAAGGGATCCGTGATTCTTTGGTCTTTCTTACTCATTGCCCAGTTTTCGCTTGCATAGGAAATGATTGAAAATACCATGATTCCACATACAAATTAGTCTTTAAAGCAACAGCTTTGCTTTTTTAGTACTTTCAAGAGTTCTTTCACAAGAGAATTACCAATGATTTCTTAAGGGCTGCTTCCATGGGTGTTAATTAGGAAGCCAAGTAACTGAAAATCCTTGACCCCTCCAATCTTTTCTCCATTTTTCATGATACAAATTTCATAACTTGAAATACCTTGCAGGGTTTGTTGTTTTTTTCTCTAAAAACTAAGCAAGTCAATTGTATTATGATGGTCTCTACATAATGATTTTTATTTCAGCGTTTTTAGAAATTTGAATAAGATTAACTTGGAGTTTCTCAGACAATCTAAATTTCTAGCATAAATGTGGAAAATCTGTAATTAATAGAATTTCATGGGGAGATTTAGCTCAAAAGATATTCAAAGTAAAGACAGAGCTAAACATTTTCTGAATATTTTTGGTGTTTTTCTCCTTCCCTTTCACGTTGCCTAAAACCCTAGTACTACATTTTATCCTCAAACCTCCCAGGCTCCTTCAGGCCTTTATAGCTTTGCATAAGTGTTTTCTTCAATCTTGAATTCCCCTTCTCTTTGTCCTCCTGAAGAACTCTTACTCATTGTTCCTATTTCATTTTTGCTCTCATAACACTCTGTGAAAGCCCCACTTAGCGTCCTAGCACAATTTTAAAGATAATTTGCAACTATCTTTTTAAATTATGAGCTCGTTGACAGTGTTTGACATGTCATACTTATTCTTGGTTCTTTACAATTTAGTATAGTGCTTGACAGGCAGCAGCCAATAAATATTTGTTGTAGTTAACAATTAAACAATTAAAAATACCAGAACTACTGACAAGAATGGGCCTCAAACTGTGTAGAAAGCTACATTTGAATGAGAAGATTTTTAGGGATGCAGAAGAAACTGCCAATTGGGATGAACTTAAACGTCAATATTTTTTACCCAAGATTAAAAATGTTTTAGACAATGCAATAGCTCAAAGCATAAATAGCTCAGCTTACAGTAAAAGAATCAGTGTGAGAAAATAGAAAAAGAATAGTTTTTAAAGTAAAAAAATCTGTGTAAGAGCACTATCATTGGCATAAGCTAGATAAGCTGGTGTAATGGCAAACATTTGGCAATTGTATGTGGGAGTGTGTTCTTACTGAAGTGCAATGATTTATACAGTGCATTGTATCTTTTGTCTGTTTCTTTTTTTTCTAGATACTAATCTTGAATTTTCTGAGTTTTACCATCTGAGTGCTCAGCATTCAAAATTATCTTCAATAAGAGGAAGATGGCAAGTCAACAAAGAGATCAATTCTAGCAGCCAAGTATTGCTGCTTTACTCTAATAGCTAGTATTTTCCCATGTACTGCAAAAAAAAAAAAAATTGCTACCCTTTTTGGGAGCTTAAACCATGAAACAACACAAATTTATTGACTTTTGTGTAAATAAATTTTGATACCTTTCTACAGCTTGGAAGTGCAAAATGTTGGCAGGACTGTAATCCTCCACTCTAGGGGATTAGCTCTTTCTTAGCACAGTCCAGCTTTTAAAGGCTATGTGCATTCCAGGGTCTAGGTCACCTGCTATTTTAAAAACCAGAATATCTTTATTAAAAAATATTTTTATTTAATGGGCAGAATATTAAATGATCCAGGAAGTACTAAAAGAAGATGGAAGGAATATACGGAGTCATTATATAGAAGGGATTGGCAGATACAGAGGAATTTAAAGAAATAACATATGAGCAAGAGCCTATGGTGATGAAGGAAGAAGTTCAAGCTGATTTGAAGGAAATAGCAAAAAATAAGGCCCCAGGAATAGATGGTATACCAATTGAAGTATTTCAGATAACAGATGTTGCCCTGGATGTGCTCA
>NW_006399815.1:15507048-15508403 GCF_000299155.1 Elephantulus edwardii | reverse complement strand
GGAAACGACTCGACGGCACATAACAACAACAACAACAATACCTTTCTAATCCTACGTCTATCATCATATCTCTTTCTCTGAGTCTCTTTTCTGTCAACCTCTTCAAGGTTCATGAACATAATGAATAATTGGATCTACCTAGAGAACACAGAATCATCTCCATATTTTAAGGTCATTTGGTTAGCAACCTTTATTCATCTACAATTGTAATTATTCTTTTCATAGTCATAACTTCTGGAGTGACAGACATAAACATCTTTGTGGGAAGTGTAATTATTCTGTTTATCACACTTGATAGTGGAAACTTATTTAACTCTATCTGTAAACTACATAACACTAATATCACATGCAAACAAAATACTGCTGAAAATGATTCAAAAGCAGCTAGAACAGTACATATATATGGACCTGCTAGAAGTTCAAATAGGACTTAGAAGTGGCCATGGCACCAATTATATCATTGCTGACACATGAACCCTGGCTGAAAGTAAGGAACAAAAGAAGAATGTCTTTTTGTGCTTTATTGACTATATAAAGGCATTTGACTGTGTGGGTCATAGTAAGTTGTGGCTGACATTGAGAGGAATGTTAATTGTGCTCATGAAGAACTTATATCTGGACCAGGAGGCTGCTGTGTGAACAGAAGAGGGGAACACTGCATGGTTAAAATTGAGAATGGAGTGCATCAAGGTTGTATTCTCTTCGCATACCTACTCAATCTGTATGATGACAAAATTATCCAAGAAATTGGACTCTATGAAAATGAGTGTGGCATCAGGATAAGAGGGAGACTCATCAATAACCTGTGTTTTGCAGATGACACAACCTTGCTTCCTGAAAGTAAGGAGGACTTGAAGCACTTGTTGCAGAAAATCAGGGAATGCACTCTTTGGCATGGATTGCATCTCAATGTCAAGAAAACAAAGATTCTTACCACTAGACAAATAGGTCTATCATGATACAAGGAGGGGAGGTTGAAACTATCAACAGCTTCATCTTGCTTGGATCCAAAATTAACAGCCTTAGTACCTGCAGTCAGGAAATACGGAGTTATAATGCACTGGAGAAAATCTGAAGTTAGGGACATATCCAAATTATTGAGGAGTAATGACATCATATTGAAGATTAAAGTGCATCTAATTCAGGCCATAGTCTTTCTGATCACTTGCTGTGCATCAGAGAGCTGGACAATGAATAAGCATGACAGAAGGAGAAATTGATGCCTTTGAGCTGTGGTGTTAGAGTACTGAATTTCTCATGGACAGCTAAGAGAAGGAACGAATATGTCTTGGAGAGAGTGCAGCTAGAGTGCTCTTTGGAGGAAAGAATGACAAGACTTCACTTCACATACTTTG
>NW_006399815.1:15489506-15506568 GCF_000299155.1 Elephantulus edwardii | reverse complement strand
GAAATATCTTAGTCACGAAAGGACAAAATACTGTATGGTGTCACTGTTGTAGAATGAGGCTAACATCAGGGTGAGAAAAGATTGAGAAAAACTGGATAAATTATGTATACTGCATTGAAGCCAATGAAGGAGAGAACAGTTTAAAAGTAATATATTTTAGGGCATTATTATTATCTTAAGAGTTAGGAATGAGGGTTGCAGAGTGGAGTATACTTGGGATGGGGGTGGGGAGGTGCGGGCGGATTGTATACCAATGTCGGAGTTTTTCTTTTGCCTTCAAGGAGAAGAGCGAACTGGGGGTGGAGGTGGGGTGGATGGGGAGAAAAGTGCAACAATGAATGAATGAATATCCAAAATCTTTGTAAATTTTCATTGAAATTAATAAAAAAAATCCTTTCCTTCATATTTAATGCAGATAGAAACGTCTCTTACATTTCCTACTAAAATATAGATCTCCAAGGTATATTTTTCAGGAATTTTCACCCTATGTGTTATGTAAACTCCACAAAGTATCATGCATAATAAAATTTTTCCCTGTTGTCTAAATGATGTGGAAATAGATTTACAAGATGTTTTCTCTGCTAAGGAGGGTGCAAACAATCACAATTGTGTCTGCCATCTTCTTGACAGAAGGTGATGTTAAGATCACTGCCAATATTTCTTAAAACATTTCCATTGAAGCCATGATAAAATTTTCTTTAAAAATCCAATCTTTTCTGTTCCATTTTGCTGGAAAAGATCAACGGATCAGGGAAGAGGAACCTGGTCTTTCCTAAAAACCACCAAGTATAATAAGGCCTTCATAGTTAAACTGACATAAATACCATATTTGTCAAAGATGATTACAATTAAGTTATAATGCAGGCATAATGAGAATTCTGTGAGAGAGCTGTGATAGAGTTAACCTATAGGGCCTGAGAGCTTAAAACAGCGGGCTGTGTTTGATCTTAGCTGGATAAAAATTAAGTAGTTAGCCATAGAGCAGGGAGTCCTAATAAAAAAGGAAAATGTTAGGGAGTAATTGATCTTTGGAGTCTTGTAAACAGTCAAGAGCTAGAGATAAGGCTTCCTTGGATATAATTTTTAGCTATAAATTTAGTCTCTAATTGACTAACTATGATATAAGAAGAATCTATGCCTCTGAGTTGTGGTACTGGAGAATAGTATTGAACATACCATGGGCCGCCAGGAGAACAAACAGAACTGTCCTGGAGAAGGTGAAACCTTTTGCTCCCTAGCAGCAAAGATTTTGAAGCTCTGTCTCTTATATTTTAGGCATGTTGCCAGGAGGGACCAGTCTCTGGAGAAGGACATCATGCTTGGAAGAGTGGACGTACAGTGCAGGAAAGGAAGACCCCAGATGAAATGAATGAACATAGTAACTGGGGTTATGAGGGTAGATGCGTCAGATGTGTGAGACTGGGTCAGAATAAGGCAAGGTTCAGAGCTGTTGTTCTTAGGGTGACTGTGAGTTGTAGTTGAGTGGATAGCACATAACAACAATGAAAAAGGAAGGACTGATGCACTGATATGGGATAACAGTGTTCATGTTGTTGTTAAGTGCTATCTAGTCACTTCAGATTCATAATGACCTTATGTACAACAGCTCTGAACTCTGCTCTATCCTGAGCCAACCTTATTGTCTCTGACACACCTACCTCCATTGCCTTAGTCACTGAGTCAATCCATCTCATCGAGGGTCTTCTTCTCTTACACTGTTCCTCTACCTTCTCAAGCATGATGTCCCTCTACAAGGACTGGTCCCTCCTTGCAAAATGCCCAAAATATGTCAGACAAAGCTTCAGAATCCTTTCCTCCAAGAAGCATCCTAGTTTCATTCTCTCTAGAATGAACCTATTTGTTCTCGTAGCAGTCCATGATATATTCAATACTCTTCTCTAGCACCATAGCTCAAAGGCATCAAATCTCCTTCTATGCTCTCTAGACATTGGCCAGCTTTATGATGCATAGCAAGAAATTGTGAAGACCACAGTGAGGATCAGGCACACCTTGGTCTCCAGACTGTTATTGTTGTTCTTCAGTACTCACAGGAGAGGTCTGTGACAGCAGACTTTTCCAGTGCAATTTATCTTCTACTTTCCTGGCTGCTAGTATCAAGAGTGTCAATTGTGGAGCCGAGCAAACTAAAGCTGTTAACAATCTCAATCTCTTCACCATCTATTATGATGCTACCAATCAGCCCAGTGGTGAGAATCGTTTTCTTGATGTTGAACTTCAATCCGTATTAAAGGCTGCAGTCCTTGACCTTCTGCAGCCAACGCTTCAGGTTCTTCTCAGTTTCAGCAAGTAGGGTTATGTCATCTGCATTAACAGATTGTTAATGAGTCTTCCTCCAGTCCTGATGCCACATTTCTCCTCACAGAGTCCAGCCACACAGATGATCTGTCTGCATAGAGATTGAAAAGGTATGAAGATAGGACACATCGCTGGCATACACCTTAGCCCATTTTGAACTATGCAGTGTTTCTTTGCTCTGTTCTGACTACTGCATCCTGGTCCAAGTATGCAGGTTTCTCATTAGCACGATCAAGTGTTCTGGGATTCCTTTTCTTCTCAGAGTTAGCCACAGTTTGTTGTTATCCACACAGTAAAATGCTTTTGCATAATCAGTGAAACAAAGATAGACATTCCTCTGGTACTCTCTGCCTTCAGCCAAGATCCATCTAACATTAGCTATAATATCCTTAGTACCACAGCCTCTTCTAAGCCCAGTCTGCACATCTGGTAGTTCTCTGTTGATATGCTGTTTCAGTCGTTTTTGGATAGTTTTCAGCAGAATCTTGCTTGTGTGTGAGATTAATGATATTTGTTCAGTTCCTTCAGCTTAAGAAATGCCAAGCAAGTTTGGCCTTTTTGATTTTCTGACTCCAGCTCTTTGCACACTTCATTATAATCCTTTGTTTTGTCTTCCTGTGCTGCCCTTTGAAATCTGTTCAGCTCCTTAATTTCTTCACTTTGCTTTGGCTTCTTGGTGCTCTAATGCAAGATTCAGAATCTGGCATCCATCTTGGTGTTGTAAAAGAATATTAAGTATATCATACATAATAAATAAACAAATGTGTTTAGGAAGAATAATAAGAATGCTCCTTAGAAAGAATATTGGACATCTTTGCACATGTTACGAGGAAGGACTAGTCTTCAGAGAAAGACATCACGAGAGGCAATGAAGAAGATCCTCAATATGATGTATTGACACAGTTGTGATTATGAAGATAGCGAGTCAGAATTGAGCTAGTAGCATATAACAACAACATCCCAAGAAGCCAAACTAACTCTTTTAGATGAAAAATAATACCAATATTTAATGAACATATAATGGTGTCATTATACACTACATGCTTCAAATTAATTGGATATTGCCTTTGTCTTCAAAATATTTACAGTTTGAGTGATTTAATATCAGTGGACTTTCATAAGAAAACCAAAATTCTAATATCATAGTCAGAGATAATGTACTACCAACAGCAAATCAATTTAATAGTAAATATGTATCAGTACATTTCAGACTTCATGGATTTATGCTTCTATTAACTTAAAGGGTGTTATTGCAGCAAGGAAAAATAGAGAAGTCTTAGAAGCTGCATATACAGTCTCTTAAAATGTCTTAGAGAAAAAGACTATATAGTGAAAAAGAGATATGTATTCATTTTAAAGTATTGCTCACATGACCATAAGGAATCAGGATCTGTAGGTCAGGTGACAGACCAGGGATTACTATTGTCTTTTGTCCCAGAATTCATAGGTTAAGTGACAGGAAGAGTGAAGAAACTCTGGAAAAATCTCTATTATATTGTGGATCAAAAATATACTCCAGAGAAAACTCCTACTTTGTTTTTAAGGCCTTCAACTGATTAGATGGAGACCATACATAGTAAGGGGGGTTGAAGTACAGCAGTCTGCATTACTTAAGGTCAAATGATCTAACCGCATGTCTCTACTTCATAATAGCATATAGACTAGCATTTGATCAAAGAACTAGATAGCCTCGCCAATTTGGCACATATTTAACTATGACATGCTGGTATTCTAAAACATTGATACAATCTTCAGAATACAGTGGAGATTCTTGCATCCCTCCAAAGCCAGTAAGTTCCTATGAGTTACCGTTCTAGACAACAGTACTTCTTGTTCTCAATTTGAGAGCAAGCCCAACAGTCTTTGTTCTCTTTTGGATCCATATATCACTTTGCATGTTATGGCTCTCCTTTTGTGTCTTGTCTGCTTTTATTTTGGTATTTTATCCTATTCTCTAATTTTTCTAAAGAGCATCTGAATGCTTTGTGGTTATGATCGTTTCAGATGCACTCTTTTAGGCATAGATCTTATAATGGATCCTAATAAGGGTCTCTAATACCTACTTTCACAGCCAGTCCCCTGTGCTTATGAAATAGATTCTTAGGACAAAAAATATAAAAGGAGTATCTATGTCTTTATTTTTTTTTCCAAGTAAATGATTAACAAGAGAAGGAACTTTTTAAAAAGTCTTAGTTTGTCCATTTATAATGTATAGTCTGTGAAATTTTTGACACTAGAATACAATAGAATCCCTAGAATGATGACCATCAATACTAAAGATTCGTATACAAAGTAGGTAAAAGAGATCTTGGGAGGCCAACGGGTTATAAGTTGAGCTGCCAATCCAAAATCACGTGACACAATTCCACCTACCGCTGTGTAGGAGAAAGACAAGCTGTTTCCCCGCCCCTATTAGATGTACAGTCTCTGAAAACGTTCTGAAGAGATAGCTGTAAATCGGTTCTAACTCAGTGGCAATGAATGTGTGTGCTTGCGTGCATGTGCGTGTGTAAGTGAGACGCAATTTAAAAGCATGATAAAATACAAAATAATATGTTTGTGTCTTTGTGTGTATGAATAAGGTTTAATCAAGTCATTCATCCATTAAGGATTATTGAATATCAGCTTTTATGGATTGCAGAGCTTCCCTCGAAAAAAATTGTTGAATTTACTCAAATCATGATAAAATCTTAGTTTAAAAAATATACATTAGCATAGTAACTCCTATTCCTGTGAGTGGGACTTTGTTTAGAGAAATGAGATCCCCCCTCCTATTTTTACAAATGTGGCATGGGTCTTAATCCTTACCCTTGTGAGTGATATTTAAAAAAAAAAAAAGCAAGCATGAAAACAGTCACACATACACAGCGTAGACAGATGACATATGACAGGAGAATTGTATATCCAAGCAGCAAACGAAAGTCAAGGATTATTGATTATAGCTGCCAGAAACTATGAGCAGGGCATTGACATTTCTCTCTTCAGGCCTCCAGGATGAACAGACACAGACAGGATTCTGATTTGAAGATGTAGTCTTCAAAACAATAAGAAAATAAAATTCTGTTCTTAAAAAAAATAAAATACTAAGACATTCTATTTTTTTTTTCTGACAACCCCCCTACCCCACACCACCTTAATGGATAGTTAAACAACTGGGATTAAATTATCAGGTAAATGTAGCCCTAGGATTTTTTTAAAAAAATAAACACCATGACTACAATTAAATGCACCTTTGTCCTCAAACTGACATCATTGCTCCTTAAAAAACTAGAAGAGGTCCCTGACTACAGACTTGTCCAGTGCAATACATCTGCTGATCTTCTTACTACTAATGCCAAGTGTATTGATGATGGATCCATGTAAGATGAAATCATTGACAGTCTCGGTCTTTTCCCTATCTGTCATAATGTTGTTAATAAGCCCAGTGGTAAGGATTTTTATTTTCTTGACATTGAGATACAGTCCATCCTGAAAGCTGCAATCTTTGATCTTGTACAGCAAGTGCTCATGTCTGCCTCACTTTCACAGCAAGTTTGTGTCACTTGCATAAGGAAAGTTATTATAAGTTCTTCTACAATCCTGATGCCACATTCCTCTTCATATAGTCCAGCTTCTTGAATAATCTTCTCAGCAAATAGATTAAATAAGTATGGAGAAAGGATACAATCCTGATACACACAGTTTCCTTGCCCTGTTCACACAACAGCCTCTTAGTTTAGGTATAGATTTCATATGAGCACTAGTAAATGTTCTGGAATTCCCATTCTTTACACTGGTAGCTAAAATTTATTATGATCCATGGTCAAATGGCTTTGCATAGTCAACAAAGCATAGATAATTAACTCAAAAATCACTTGCTATGCATCTGATAGCAGCACAGTGTCAAAGGATGATAGAAGAGTTGATGCCTTTGAGTTGTTGGAGAGGAATACTGAATATTCATGGCCTGCCAAGATAACATATCTTGGGAAAGGTACAGCCAGAGTTCTCTTTGGAGGCAAAGATGATAAAGCTTCATCTCTAGAAGAGGTTATTCCTTGGAGAGGGACATCATACTTGGGGAGGTGGAGGAATGGTGAAGGAGAGGAAGACCCTCAACCAGGGGAGTTGACACAGTGACTGCAGCAATGGGCTGAGTGTGTCAGAGATTATGAAGTTGGCACAGGATAGGATAGGGTTCAGATCTGTTGTTTATAGGGTTGCTATGAGTTGTATTCACTTTGACTGAACCTAACAACAAGAAACCTGAAAAAGCTATGGCACTGAGTATTATTTCTGGTGCTGAAATCAAAATGACAAGCTAAAGCATACATTTTCTTTACCTGGAGAAAACTTCCTGTTAATAAAGGAGTCAATCTTAAGATGCAAGATCAAACAATTTCAAATGTGGTTAAATGCTATTTCCATTGCTTCTATCACTAAATATTCTTAATCCATTTACTTCTACAGAAGACTATCCTAAGTTTCTGTGTTCTTTTTTGCTATAATGGAAGGCACGATCAAAGTTCTTACTAGAACAAAGGCCTCAAAATGTATGCTAGAGAAAGGTAATTTAGGCAAAACAATTTCTTTTTTTCTCTCTCTCTTTTCATTTATCACCTTAGCTCTGGCTGCGCCTTCTCCAAAACATATGTTTGCTTTCTGGAAGTCCATGGGATATTCAGTACTTTTTCACAATTCAAAAGCATCAATTCTTCTGTCATCCTTATTCATTATCAAGCTCTCAGATGCGGAGTAGGTACAAGTTTCTCCTTGGAGGCTAGGATTTTGATGTGCGCTCTCATACTTTGGGCACGTGGCCAAGAGAGACCAGTCCTTGGAGAAGGACATCATGCTCAAAGGGGTAGAAGGACAGCAAAAGAGAGAAAGACACCAGATGAGATGGATTTAAATAGTAACTGACTCAATAGGGGTTGGTGCGTCATAATTAGTGAGACTAGCTCAGAACAGGGTAGGGTTCAGAGCTGTTGTACATAGGGTCACTATGTACATAGAGTCCAAGGTGACTCAACAGCACATAACAGCAACAATATTTAATCAATATGCTGAGCATATTGAAAGTTATACAAGTGTTTAGGATTTTTGTGCATAAGGTAGCTATGAGTCGTCTATGACTCTACGGCACTTAACAACAACAACAACAAAGAGAGAGCTCAGTTGGCCTAATGGACGGAAAGTGATGCTACCAAGCCAAAGGTGATTTTAATCTGGGGCCCTCAGGCCTGGTTTTAACTGTGTTAGGCCGAACATCCTTTTAAGTGGTACAGCAGTGGTCTGTCCATTTGCTGTATAGAGGCCACTTATGGTTGCTGTGATGCTGAACACTGACTGTGACACTGATGTGTCAAATGTGATAATCGTTACCCATAGTGAACAGTGTTTGGTGGAGTTCCCTGATTAAAACAAGCTTGGAAGCAGGAGTGACGTCCACTTCCAGAATAGCTTGCCTCTGGAAACTCTATGAACTTGGAGAAATGATGGAAGTTATGCAAGTGTTCAGGTCTTTCATTCATAGGGTCACTACGAGTCATCTACCACTTGATGGCGTTTAACAGCAACCCAACAATAGATGCAGAGTAAGTAACTGAAAAGACTGTGGCCCGAATCAGGCATATTTTAATCCTCAAACTGATATAATAGCTCCTCAATAATTTGGAGAGGTCTATCACTGCAGACTTTGCCAGTGCAATATGCCTCTTGATATCCTGACTGTAGGTACTAAGGATGTTGCCTTTGGATACAAGTAAGATGAATTTGTTGATAGTTTAAATCTTTTCCCTATCATGATGTTGTCTATTGGGCTAGTGGTTATCTTTTCATGTAGATTGTATTTTTTTTAAAAAAAGAATTTATTTTATTCTGGTTTGCTTACAAAGTTTGTAAACAATTTTTTTCACAGTATCCTTCATTCACATTGTGTTTCATACAATCATTTAATAATGGGAATCTTTATGGAAACAAACAACCATATTTCATTTGCATTTACCTATGAACCAAAGAAGCCCAGGTGGTGCACTGGGTAAATGCATTAAGCTGCTAACCAAAAGGTGGACAGTTCAAGTACACCAATTACTTGTATAGAGGGAAAATGTAGATTGCATTTTCTTAAAAATTTTATTTTATTAATTTTAATGAACATTTACAGAGATTTTTGGATTTCCAGTCATTCATTGTTGCACTTTTCTCCCTGCCCACCCCTCCTCCCCAGTTCACTCTTCTCTTTGAAAACTAAAAGAAAAATTCCTTCATTGGTATACAACCCTTCCCCCATCCCCCACCCCGAGTGCACTCCACTATGCAACCTTCATTCTGGACTCTTGTGATAACCATGATACCCTGTCATATATCGCTTTTAAACTATTCTCTCCCTCATCTGTTTCAATGCAGTATACATAATTTATCCAGTTTTTCTCCTCCTTACCCCAACCCTGATGTCAGTCCCATTTTACAATAGTGACACTATGCAGTATTTGCCTTTTTGTGACTGAGATACTTCACTCAGCATAATGTCCTCCAGGGTCACCCATTTTGAATAATATTGCATGAGTTCCTTGTTTTTCAATGCAGCGTAGTAGTCCATTGTGTGAATATACCACAGCTTCTCTACCCAATTCGTTTGTTGATGGGCACTTAGGTTGTTTCCCAACTCCTTGCTACTGTGAACAAAGCTGCGATAAACATGGGTATTCATATATCTGCTTGGATGGCAGTTATGGTCTCTTTGGGGTATATTCCCAGTAGTGGAATTGTTGGGCCAAATGGTATCTCTATTTCCAGCTCTTTGAGAAAGTACCACACCACTTTCCACAGTGGTTACACCATTTTACACTCCCACCAACAGTGAATAAGGGTTCCAGTTTCTCTACAACCTCACCAGCATTTGTTGCTTGCTGTTATGTTAAATTTTGCTATTCTGACTGGGGTGAGATGATAGCTCATAGTTGTCTTGATTTGCATCTCTCTCCGGCTAGGGATTTTGAACGTTTCTTCATGTGCTTGTTAGCCATCTGAATATCGTCTTTGGTGAAGTGTTTATTCATATCCTCTGCCCATTTTTCAACTGGATTATTTACCTTTATTTTGTTGTGGTGCTCAAGTATTTTATGAATCCTACATATAAGTCCCTTATCTGACATGTCATTACCAAATACTTTTTCCCCAGTCTGTGCCTTCCCTTTTTACTCTTTTTGTAGATTGCATTTTTAACCCAAACTTTGATTTTTATTAAAAACTAAATATTTTCATACAGACATGTATTCTAGTGAATCATATAAACTTCATAAGTGAATGGGTTCAAAAGATATGGAATAAAATTTATATTAGAGTCATAACAGACGTGTTAAAATTCTTTATTTAGCAATTATGGTTTAAAAATTTGCTTCATCTATCTGGCCACATGGGCTTTATGCTTTTGTTGCTGGCATTTTCTTATTAATTCTTGTAATTAATTATATTTTTTCATTTTCTGTCATTCTCTCACTAGTCACTCAATCGTTTGCTTCATTTTTATTTTTATCTTATTTCTTTTATTTCTGTTTCTTCCAAAACATAAAATTTCTAATTTATTTTTCTGAGAAATCCAAGACTTCCTAGTTTCTACCCAAAACTGACAAGGCATAAACATCACTGTTTATTTTGAATAAGAATATGCTAGGTTCTATACCCTTAGGAGGGGCTATTCCTTGGAGAGTGACATGATGTTGGGAAGGGTGGAGGGTCAGCAAAGGAAAGGAAGAATCTTAACCAAGTGGATTGACACAATGACTGCTGCAATGGGCTTTTGTGTGTCAAAAAGTGTGAGGATGGCACAGGATAAGACAGGATTCAGATCTGTTGTTCATAAGGTCTCTATGAGTCATACTGGACTCAACAGCTCCTAGGAACAACAACAATGTAGTCTTAGAAAGCAGTTTATAACTAATAGTAATGCAAGTGAGGGCACTCTAGTAGAGCTCTAGTGGCCTAGTAGTAATGAACTGTGCTGCCAACCCTAAGACACACAGTTCTAATCCACCAAGTACTCGGAGGGAGAAAGATGTACATTCTCCTCCTGTGTGATTTACACTGAAGGGTCAACCATGGATTAATTCCTACTCAATTGTAAATAACAACTTCTGGTAGTGAAGTCTGTAGAGAGCTGTACAGCAAACTCAAATGTGGTATCTCTCTGTCAGTTGGAATTCCTCAGTGGCTCCCTGGGAGAAAGGTGGAAAGGCCCCTCCTACCTGATTTACAGCCTCAAAAAAAACCCCATTATCAAATAACCTTGTTTTGATATTTCACAAATTTTAAGGGTTCGTAATAATTTAAAATGTTAGTCTTCCTTTGTGCAGTCATTAATGGGCAGCCCACAATAGCAAGATCTTAAACAAGACAAACGTTTATATCCTTCTTCGCTAAAAGATATCTCTCATTTCAGTCCTAGGCTGATACAGTGCACTTACAAGATGAGGCTCCAGCTATCTCAATTCTCTGCTCTCCTCCCCATGTGTTAGATTTCTGTTCAAGCTTCAGCCATCACATTTGAATTCCAAACAGCTGAGTGAATAAAGCACAAAAAAAAAAAAAATACAACCCCTGTCTCAAAGATAGTTTCACAAAAGTGCATGCACCACTTCTACATAATTCTATGTGGTGAGTGATATTTTTACCAATTTATCTGCTTATTTATCTATCTATCATTAATTTCTCTATTTACCATTATTCTACTATAAAGTTAGCAAACTATTTGCTTTATTTTTAAAGTCAAGGGAACCACTATGTTCCACTTTCCATAATCCAATTCCACTTGTGAGGCTTTTTGTTACCAACAGCTGGGGAAATATTTCTGTCATTTGTTCACTCAAGGGATCTTATTTGTCCAGGCAAGGGAATCTGAAAAATAAAATTACTATGGGAAATAATAAGTAAAATTTGAGAGTTTTATTGTAAAAAAATAAGAGAAAATAAATACTTGGTAATAAACAGGAGTGGCATCCACTTCCTAAGCAATATACCTCTGGAAGTTGTATGAACTTTGATAAATGTCAATAGTTGTAGAGGGACTTCAGGCCTTTTGTTCATAGGGTCACTATGAGTCATACTCAACTCTAAGGCAATCAACAACAGTAATAAACTATCTGACCCTATTATCTCTCTCTCTCTCTCTCTCTCTCTCTCTCTCTCTCTCACACACACACACACACACACACACACACACAATCTATTTATTCTTTCCTTCCACTAAAAAGTCCATTATCTCCCCACAGGAAGTGTGGTGAGTAGCATTTTTACCAATTTATCTGTTTAATTATTTAACTATCATTTAATTTCTCTATTAACTATTATTCTACTATAAAGTTAGCAACTTTTTTTAATCTGCCTGTTTTGTTTGTTTTTAAAGTGAAGTAAATCACTACATACCACTTTCCATCAGCAAATTCCACTGCAGAGACTTTTTGTTATCAGTAGCTGGGGAAGTTGTACAGATAAAGGCAAAGACCTTAAAAATACCAGTACAACATGAAGGATACAGCTTTTTGACACAAGGATTTAATCAATGAAACTTTAAAATGATGAGGACACAGTCACAGCCCCACTGTTGCTGTATAGTTTACTTGGTTCTAGTTAAATAAAAGCTATTTATAAAGCTAAAGTAGTGTATGTGAATTTGAAGGGGAAATACAAGAATGAATCATCAACACCAGAACAGTACTTCAGTAAGAGGCATTAATTTACAATATTTCTTATTTTGAAATCTATAAAGAAATTGATTGCTTCCATCATTAACTCTACATTTTCTTTTTTTTATTTGGAACAGAATGCAAAATAATTATAGGTAGGGTTAGTGGCTTCAAAGTGTGACTTTATTTTTCTTGAAATGAACAAGAAAGACCTCAAATGAAAGTCTCTGCCTACCATATCTCTGAATATAAAATTATACCATTACACCAAAATTCCATTATTATAAACTATGAAGAGTCTTACTAAATACTGCAGAATGACATCAATGCCTAACTGTAGTCTGAAGCCAGGGTGTTAATATCAATGTAGGCATTAAAGGTACTGAAACTAATTGTACAATGGCAGATTGAGTGTTTGAGCCTATGCCAAGGAGGTTCAGATAAAACTTGCCCAAGCAATAAATGAAAATCAAGAGTATTCAAGTGTTTTCAACTTGCACTCATGGGGATGTAGATTCATTCATAGAATAGCATGTTTCAGTTAAATAAAATATGTTTTCAATGGGAATATAAAAAATGGATATTAGAAAAAACTAATAGTATATGAATAATTGAAAACCAATAAAAAATTAAAAAAGCCCAACAACATAATGTTGTTGTTGAGTGCCTTCGAGTGGAGCATGATTCATAGCTATTCTATCAACAAAAGGCCTGAAGCCTCTCTACAAATATCAACATTTATCAATGTTCATAGAGTTTCAGGAGGCAAGTTGTTTAGGAAGTGTATGCCACTCCTGCTTCCAACCCTGCCATATAATGCTATTGGTTGAGTCACCAACAATGCGTAACAACCCTATGTGCAGCAGTTCTGAACTCTTCCCTGTCCTGAGCCAGTCTCACTACTTCTGATACATCAACCCCCATCGTCCCAGTCACTATGTCAATCTATCTCATCCAGGATCTCCCTCTCCTGTGCTTTCCTTGCACCCTTCTGAGCATGATGTCCTTCTCCAAAGACCAATCTCTCCTGGCCACATGCCTAAATGAGGCTGAGCTTCACAATTGTAACCTCCAAGGAGAGACTCGGTTTCACCATCTCCAAGACAGTCCTATTTGTTTTCTTGGCAGTCCATGGTATGTTTGAGACTCTTCTCCAGCACCAAAATCAAAGGCATCTGTTTTTCTATAAACTTAGTCATTGTCTAACTTTCTGAAGCATAACAAGTAATTGAGAAAACCATGGCCTTAGGTGCACATTTGTTATTACTTTTAACATAATAACATTTAATAAAAGTGTTTCTGTGACCAGGATATGATATATATACTGCTATGTTTGTTACAATATTATTTACAACAGCAAAGAGATGGAAACGCCCTATCAATTAATGAATGAATAAATAATAATGAATAAAATTAATTAATAAACATACCATGATACATACATATATAATGAAATACTATGCAGTGTTAAAGAATAATGAAGAATCCACATCTCTTAACAGGAATGAGCATGAAGGGAATATACTAATAAGTAAACATTAAAGGATAAATATTGTATCCTTTGTTATTATAAAAATTCAAGTAACCTTTTACATATACAAAGAAATATTTTTTAATAGCGAAGTCCAGAGAGGTGTCTTAATAATCTAGTGTTGCTATACCAGATATATTATTTCTGTACAAAATAATGCAGACAAAACTTTATTCTCATACAGTATAGGAGGCTAGAAGTAAAAATTCAGGATGTCAGCTCTAGAGGAAGTCTTTCTCTCTTGTGTTTGTTCTAGGGGAAGGTCCTTGTTTTCTTTAGCATTACTAGGCAAGGTATTTGTGATATTAAGGGTTTATTGTTCAAAATGGCTTCCCTATTAATACAGTGGGAACTAGCAATTGAACTGGGAAAGTCTGCAGTCAGAGATTTCTCTAAATTACTGAGTAGCAGTGATGTCAGTTTGAAGATTAACGGAAACCTAATTTAGATCTTGGTCTTTCCAATCAGTCAATGAATAAGGATGACAGAAGAAGAATTGATGTCTTTGAGTTGTGGTACTGGAGAAGAATGCTGAATATCCCATGAACTGCCAACAGAATAAACAGATATGTCTTGAAGAAGAGTGCTATTGAGAGTGAAAAATGATGAAGCTTCATTCTTTGGGAATGTTGCTATAAGAGGTTATTTCTTGGAGAGAGACATTATGTTTCAGAAAGTGGAGAGATGGCAGGGAGAGGAAGATCCTCCACCAAGGTGAGTTGACAAAATCACTGCAGCAGTGGGCTTGAGTATGTCAGAGATTGTGAGTATGGCACGGGATAGGGCAGGGCTCAGCTCTGTTGTTCATAAGGTTATTGTACTCAAGTATACTCAACTTGACAGCACCTAATTAAAAAAAACCACCATTGATTGGCTTTCCCACGTAGTTGGGTCGGAATAGGTGAATAGGACATGTTAGCCTATCCACATAGGGATTGATTAGTCTAATTAGTCCACAAGGGGGTTAGTTAGTCTTGCCATTAAAATGAGAGAATCCAGTAGAAGAATTTGAGAACCTCATCAAAAGTAAAAAAGAAGCAAGAGAATGCAACATGTCCTTTATGGGCC
Organism: Elephantulus edwardii; assembly: GCF_000299155.1. Classification (NCBI taxonomy): domain Eukaryota; kingdom Metazoa; phylum Chordata; class Mammalia; order Macroscelidea; family Macroscelididae; genus Elephantulus; species Elephantulus edwardii. Next base: position 15,491,991 of record NW_006399815.1, on the reverse strand, counting down.
AGAGATTCTTGTGCCAGTCAGACCAAAGCCCAAGGATCAGCAGCCACAGCACCTGCAGCAGATGACTAGAGACCTGATGTAAGACAGGGTGTATCTTCGTTTTAGCCCAAGTTTGTTGGAGAACTGGGGCAAAGAGTCATAATTTGCAGGACTGAGAGCTTTGTAACACTGACCTAAAGCTGCAAGGCTCAAAGATGAGGTACCTGGAAGCACACTTTGGAAGCTGCCCTGACTGAATATCTTGCTGCCAACCTGACTTCCCCAGTACTATTTTATTAGACCTGTGAGTTATAGGAAAAGGCTTTTATCTCTGTAGACTAGTAAGATTGGTATTGGGATGAGTAGAAAGGATATGGGAGACAGGGGAGACATGTCTGACCTTAGGAGTTGGTCTTGAGTTGTTGATTTGTTGATGAGGACATTTTCCCACTGAGGAGTTGATAAAGGTCAGGTATGGCCATCCCCACATGGTCCTTGCTCTTTTTGCAGTATTTCTTAGAAGACTTCTGGAGCACTTGTTGCAGAAAATCAAAGAATACAGCCTTTAATATGGATTGCATCTCAATACCAAGTAAACAAAGATTCTTACCAGTGGACTGATAGGCAACATCATGATGGATGGAGAAAAGATTGAAACTGTCAACAACTTCATCTTACTTGCATACATAATTAACACCTTTGATACCAACAGCCAGGAAATCAGGAGATGTACTGCACTAGGGTCTACAGTTAGGAACTTCTCCAAGTTATTGGGGAGTAATGATGTCAGTTTGGGGACTAAGGTGTGTCTAACTCAGGTCATAGTCTTTCCAGTCACTTTCTATGCATTTGATAACTGGACAATTAATAAGAATGATGGAAGAATTGATGCTTTTGAGCTGTGGTGTTGGAGAAGAGCACTGAACATCCCATGGATGGACAATGGAACAAACAGACATGTCTTGGGGAGGGTACAGTTAAAGGGCTCTTTGGAAGCTAGAATGATGAGGCTTCGCCTCACATACTTTGGACTTGTTGCTATGAGGTATTATTCCTTGGAGAGTGACATAATGTTGTCAAGGGTGGAGGGTCAGCTAAGGAGAGGAAGACCCTCAAGCAGGTGGATTGACACAGTGACTGCTGCAATGGGCTGAATTGTGAGGATGGTGCACGACAGAACAGGTTCAGATCTTTCGCCCATAGGGTCACTGTGAGTCAACTTGACTCAATGGCACCCAACAATGATAACAACAACATATGTAGTTAGATACACTGGTAGACAGGCAATATAAGCATAGACAGTCACGAATAGGAGAAAGGAACTACTATTATGAGCCAGTCTCAATGATTCCGACACATCTATCCCTATAACCCAAGTTACTGTTTCAATAGCATCAGATTTTGATCCCAATAGAGTAGTAAAATCAAAAGGTGATTTTCATTAGGTAAATCTGCTATCTATCACGGACCTTTCCAGAGTACTGAGAAGCAGCAATGTCAGTCTAGAATCTAAGGTGCAACTGATCCCTCCATGACCTTCACAATTACTTGCTATGCATTAAAGAGTTGGATAATGACTAAGGAGGATAGAAGAAGAGTTGATCTCACTGAGTTGTGGTGCTGGAGAAGAGTCTTGAACATACCATGGACTGCCAAGAAAACAAAAAGGTCTGTCTTGGAGAGGGTGAAACCAAGTTTCTCCTTGGAGACTAGGATTTTGAAGCTCCGTCTCACATACTTTGGGCACGTGGCCAGGAGAGACCAGTCCCTAGAGAAGGATATCATGCTTAGAAGGACAGAGGGACAGCACACAAGAGAAAGACCCTGGATAAGATGGATTGATACAGTAAGTAGGGCAGTGGGGGTAAGTATATCATAATTAGTGAGACTGGCTCAGGACAGGTCAGGCTTCAAAGCTACTGTAGTGTTGCTGTAGTAGCAGGTGACATGACGGCACATAACAACAACAACAACAGAGTAGTAAGATTGGGTTGTTTTCATGTTCTTGCTTTGGTGAATAATGCTGCTATGAACAATTGTGTACAAATCTCTCTTTGTGTCTCAGTTCTAATTTCCTTGGAGTATTATTCTAGCAGAAGAATAGCTGGGTCATATGGAGTTTCTAGGTTCAGTTTTTCAACTAAACTGTTGTGATTGTACAATTTTACAATCCCACTAACAGTGTATGAGAGTTCTAGTCTCTTCACATCCTCTCCAACATTTTTTGTTTGCTGTCCTATTAAACTTTGCCATGGCTACTGGTGTCAGGTGATACTTCACTGTGGTTTTGGGTAGCATTTCTCTTATTGCCAATAATTTTGAACATTCCTTGGTAGTCCATGGGATAGTCAGCTCTCTAACGCCACAACTCCTGAGTGTTAAAACTTTAGGAGCTGACATTCAAAGTACAACACACGCAGATTAACAGAAAGGGCAACCTAGGTAGAACTATCAAGTATGGAAATACAAAGGAGGAGGAACAGTTGTAAGCAGACCCTAGTGATTG
>NW_006399815.1:15479774-15486600 GCF_000299155.1 Elephantulus edwardii | reverse complement strand
ATAGAATGGCGTTTAGGGCTCTTGTACATAGGGTCGCTATGAGTCGCAAGTGACTCAATGGCACACAACAACAACAACGACATGGAGAGAAAAATTATGAAGAAATCATAGATTTATGAACCACGTGAATCTCAAACTCAATGATGCTGAGAGCAGGAAATAGATGATTTTTGGCTACCAGTGTTGGCAACTTTTACAAGGATCATAGTAAAAGGCCCTAGATAGTATGAAAGAAAAATGTGGAACACTACCTAATATCACAAAAATGACCAGGATCGCTGGTCTGCAAAACACTGATGAGGGCCTGTGGCTCATCTTTTAGCATTTCAGTTTATTGCTCTCCTGATTGCAACCTTTGTCATGAAACAAAATGTGTACAAATTGTTGAATGAGAAGTCAATTTGTGCTGTAAACTTTCACACAAATCATAACAAAAACATTTTAAAAGTGTTTCTGTAAGTACAGTATTCCATAAGAATTCTGAGTCTTTTTTCATGAAACTTTGATAAAGATGATGATGCATGCCAGAAAGCTACTCCACTGCATTCAAATATCCTATGCTTCAGAAACATGAACCCTATTCTCAGAGGATGGGCTCATGTTTTCCCCCACTGAGAAAGAAATGCTAGCTGAGGAGAACCATTTCAGCTTCCTTAGAACAGTCGGTATCGAGCATAACATCTATTTGTTGGATGTCTTCAAGTTCATTCCAACTTGAAGCAGCCCTATGCACAAGATAACAAATCACTCCCTCGTCTTGTATAATACTTAGTATTGTTATATTTGAACTCAATGCAGTCACTGTGTCAATCCACTTTGTTGAAGGTCTTTTTTTGTTCACTGACAAACTGCTTTACAAGCATTATGTCCTCCTCTAAGGACAGGCCCTTCTTGATAACAAAAGATGAAGTCACACTATCTTTGCTTCTAAGGTGCAATTTGGCTGTGTTCATTCCAAAACAGATTTGTTTGTTCTATTAGTCCATGGTATAGTCAACATTGTTCACCACATCACAATGCAAAGGCAGCAATTATTCTGTTGTTTTTGGTTGTTTACCGTAGAGTCAGAACTGACCCACAGCTGACCCTCTGGCGGGTTTCAGAGGCAGTTAATCTCAAGGGAGAAGAATTTGTATGTCTTCCATCATTTGTCACGTTCTTCTGCTTAAAGGAAGAGGTACTGATGAGTCCAAACAGTTTCTGGTCTAAAACTCCAAAATCTTTCACCTCAATTTATACAGCACTGTTACCTGCTTTCCCCTAATGTTATTCATAGCTGCCTTTAATGTTTTCATCACTCTAGAATCAATAATATACTTGATATACTTTTTAAAAATCTCTCATTTCTTGTTCATCCTAAAATTAGGATCAATCCTCTTGAATTTAGTTTAGATATGGACTTCTATCCAAGCTAATATTTTCTGTCTCTTTTCTCTCTGTCTGCACAGTGCTTTCTTTAACATTCTTTACATTCTAATTTTAGGACTCATCTTTCCCTTTCTCAAAGGTATCATAATAAATAGTTCTAAGATGCCCTTTCTTGCTGCTTAACACCTCATTTACCTGACAAGATACCCATATTTTAAACCTCATTTTTAAATTTCCTTTCTTCTAACAAGATTGCCAAATGAGCAAGTGGGGTCTGAAACAACAAAAATTCTGTGATTGATTTAGAATTAGAGGCAGTTATTTCTTTGTATAAAGGATTATTCACTCTCCAAAGTAGGCACCTGTAGAAATAATAGATTTTATGTTTCATCTTAAAATTGTATTATATTAATATAATCATATTATACTGAGGTCATGACAGACTGGTATAAGAAAGGATATCTCTTCAAAATAGATACAATGGCCGATTAAAACTTTGTCTCTCATTTTTGGAAATGGTGTGAATTACATGCTGCTAGTGTTAGGCTATGTCAATTTAACTGCAACTCACAGTAACCTTATGAGCAGTGGATTGAAGTTTTGCCCTTTCCTGCACTTTTACCATTATATCATCCATACTCAAATCCATCAATTCAGTCATTGCAACAATCAATCCGTTGGAGGGTCTTCTCTCCCTCACTGACCTTCTGCTTGTCCCAGCATGATTTCTTTTTCCAAAAACTGGCCCCTCCTGGCAACATGCTGGAAGTTAAATGAAGAAGTTGCATAAGCTTAGGTAAAAACATTGACTTGATTTTATTTTGTATTTGTTTCTATAAGAGAGAACTTTTTAAAAAAATTTGTTATTAATTTTAATGAATATTTACAGAAATTTTGGATTTCCATTCATTCATTATTGTACTTTTCTCCCTGCCCACCCCTCCCCCTCATGGTCTCTTATGCCATGCTCAAGTCAATTGTGGTAGTTACCACACCAAACTATCTGGCTGAGAGTTTTTTATTTTTTTTTTAAAATTTAGTTTGTTTATTTTTCATTTCAATGAACATCTACAGAGATTTAAGAGAGCACTTTTAATACCATAAGGAGTTCTGGTGGTATAGTGGTGTATCAGACTTCTAACTGAAGTGCTGGCAGTTCAAACCCACCAGTCACTAAAAGAGAAAAATGAGAAGTTATGAAAAAGAATGTGGCTGTTGCAGGGGGGATGCAGTTCAGTGGCTAAGACTGACTTCTACTGAGTTCACAATGGGGAAGAGTCCACACCCATCAAGCTGTTGTTGTTGGTGGTGGTGATGAATTCAGACATGCCCCAAACCCTTACATCTTCTTCTATCAATTCTAACACAAACTGTAACTTCCAGAATTTTTACTGCTCTATTACTGGGTCTCACTAATTCATTGCAATGACCACCCAAAGTTCATAGACCATGCTTACAATTATGGGGCTTACGGAGGAAGTTAATAGCTTACAATTCATGTTGAAAACAGTATACAATTCTTCAGTCAGGACAGCTTCTTAGGTGTGCTGACAGATCCCCTAACCTTCAGCCTGACCGTCAGACTCTGAGGCAGTGTTTCATGGCTCTTTTAGTCCTGCTAATAATGATGTCTCCCATCCCCTTTGCCCTCACTTCTCCAACAAACGTAGACAATGTACCCTGGCTCTGAATCCATAGAGTACAGTTCCACTTCAAATCTGTCTCCACAAGTCTCTGGCTCTCTCCTACTGCTCCTACTCTCATTCAGGTCCTAATCTGGCCCCTGCAGGAGTCTATGGTACAAATGGACACTCTCTGGATTCTCCACTGCTTTCACACTATTCATAAGATTCTCATCTTCTGCCACTGAACCTGCTCAATTTAAGCCTAGTTTCACGGCAAGACTGACCAATACCATCATTAGTTATTTATACAACTTTTTGCATGTTCCAAACCAAAGGGTATTCTTTTTTTCATTCATATTAGCATATGTCCCCCACCCATATTATTAACTTCAAAACCAATGAATATCATAGATATTTTGAACAATTAACCTATTACACAAACATAGTTTTCTTCTTTACAGATTTATAGCCTGGTAATTGGAACCAGTAGCAGTGGGTTTTGTGATGCAGTGATTAAGTACTTAGTTGCTAACCAAAAGACTGGCAGTTTGAACCCACCATCTGTTTCACAGGAGAAAGCTGTGACAATGTGATTACTTTTGGAGGCAATTCTATTCCTATAGAGTCTCTATGAGTTTAACTTAACAATGTATTTATGAGCATATGGATATTATATTATGAACTTTTCTTGGTAAAAGGATAGTACAAATGCTTGTATATAGCAAAGAGTGCATAGGATCACCTTTAGGGGATGTTACCGGCTAACTGTATTATCACCTAAAAACACTGGATATTTATTTATACTCTTGTATGTACCTCTATATAATAAGGATTGATAAAATAAAAACATTTTTTCCTTATTAGATTGTGGATGTGATTGTTGCTCTTTTTTGTTTGTTTGTTTTGCCAGTGAAATTTCCTTATGTAAGGTTTAGACAGTGGAAATAAAATGGAGATTATATTTCTGTGGCTGGACAAATATCAGAACTCAAATGTGTTTTCAGATTGCATATGAGACAAATACAATATTACCAAAAGTGATAGAAATACCAAAGATAACATCCTCAGTTTGAGATTATACCTATGGTAGTATTACCCAAACCCCAATTACTTTAGAAAGTCCCCCAAAGGCAGGCTTGCATTTCTCCTATTTTTCAACAACTTAAAAACATATTATTACATCCCACCACTGGGATAATTTGCATCATGATAAATGGAGAAAAAAATTGAGGTTGTCAACAATTTCAGTTTGCTCAGATCCACAATCAACACTCTTGGCACCAGCAGTCAAGAAATGAAAAAACTAATTACACTGTGGAAAGATGCTGTCAGGGACCTCTCCAAAGTAGTAAAAAGAAATTGTGTCAGTCTGGATACTAAGGTGTGCCTAATCCAGGCCATGGTCTTCACAATTACTTGCTATACATTGGAGAGCTGGCAATGATCAAAGATGACAGAAGAATAATCGATGCCTTTGAGTTGTGCTGGAGAAGAATTTTGATTATACCATGGACCACAAAGAGAAGAAAGAGGTCTGTCCTGGAGAGGGTGAAATGAGGCTGCTCCTTGGAGGCAAGGATTTTGAAGCTCCATTTCACATACTTTGGGTATGTGGCCAGGAGAGACTAGTCCATGGACAGGGACATCATGCTTGGAAGGGTAGAGGGACAGAACAGGAAAGAAAGACCCTAGATGAGATGGATTGACACAGTAACTGAGGTAATGAAGATAGGTGTGTTAGACATGTTAAGACTGGCTCAGAGTAGAGCAGAGTCAAGAGCTATTGTTATTAGGGTCACAATGGGTGGCAGGAGACTTGTTGGCACCTAACTGCAACAACAATATTAATTTTCTCTGTTAATGTCCTTTTTTAACACCTAGAGTATTTTCTATTGTATGAAAAAATTTCTTGATATGTTATGACACTATCTGAAGTGAAGAAAAAAAACTCAACTATTTTTTGCTGTAAAATAGTAATATTAGTTTAGAATAACAACACTGTAAAATAATAATAGCAATAAAAATGCATTATCTACAAAGTTCTGAAATATACAACATATTGATTCCCAACTTTAATGTTGTTCTTATTTTTAGGTGCTGTTCAGTCAAGTACAACCCATAGCAACTCTATGAACAATAGCTCTGAGGCCTATCGTATCGTGTACCGTCCTCACGCTTCTTGACACATTAGAGCCTATTGTGGCAGTAACTGAGTCACTGTATCAATCCACTTGGTCTAGGGTCTTTCTCTTCTATACCGACCTTCTACCTTTCCAAGAATTATGTCCCTCTCAAAGGACTAGCCGTACTAGGAACATGCCTAAAGTATGTAAAGCTAAAAGATCACTCTGGCTGCACCCTCTCTAAGACATAGTTGTTTGTCTTTTGGGAAGCCCATGGGACGTTCAATGATCTTCTCCAAGACCACAGCTCAAAAGTAGCAATTCTTGTTCTGCTCTCACAAGCACAAAAAAGGATCAGAAAGACCATGGCCTAAATAAGACATACGTTAGTCCTCAAACCAACACCATTACTCCTCAATAATTTGGAGAGAACCCTAACTGAAGACCCCAGTGCAATACACCTCCTGATTTCCTGACTGCTAATACGAAGAGCCTTAATTGTAGATCCAACTAAGAGAAAGTGGTTGACAATTTCAATCTTTTCTCTATCAGGATGTTGCCTATTGACCTAGAGGTTGTTGTTGTTGTTGTTGTTATGTGCCGTTAAGTCGCTTGTGACTCATAGCCACCCTATGTATGACAGCATTAAACTCTGCTCTGTCCTGTGCCAATTGCTTTGTCTCTAACAGTCCCATCCTGATCACCCCAGTCACTTAATCAATCCACCTCATAAAGGGTCTTCCCCTCCTGCGCTGTCCCTCCACACTCCCAAGCATGATGTCCTTCTACAAGGACCAGTCTCTCCTTACAACATGCCCAAATATGTTAGATGGAGCCTCAGAATCCTTGCCTCCAAGAAGCTGCCTGGTTTAACCCTTTCCAGGATGAATCTGTTTGTTTTCCTTGCAGTCGATGGTACTCTCAATACTCTTCTCCAGCACCACAGCACAAAGGCATCAATTCTCCTTCTATCCTCCTTGGTCATTGTCCAACCGTCTGAGGCATAACAAGTGATTGCAAAGTCCATGGCCTGTACCAGCCACACCTTAGTCTTCAGAGAGACACCATTGCTCTTCAGTACTTTGGAGAGTTCCCTAACAACAGACTTTCCCATGGCAATACACCTTTTAATTTCCTGGCTACTGGTGCCAAGAGTGTTGACTGTGGAGCCAAGCAAACTAAAGCTGTGAACAATCTCAATCTCTTCCATCCTGAAGCTACAATTGGTCCAATGGTGAGAATCTTTGTCTTCTTAACACTGAGCCTCAATCCATGTTGCAGGCTGTAGTCCTTGACCCTCTGCAGCAAGTGCTTCAGGTCCTCCTCAGTTTCAGCAAGCAGGGTTGTGTCATCTGCATAATGTAGACTGTTGACAGATCTTCCACCGATCTTGACCCCACATTTCTCCTCATAGAGTCCAGCCTCCTGGGTAATCTGTTCTGCATACAGATTGAAAAGATATGGAAATAGGACACATCCCTGGAGTATGCCCTTCCCAATTTTGAACCATGCAGTGTTCCCTTGCTCTGTTCTGCCTCTGGGTCCTGGTTTAGGCTTATTCCCATTCTTCTCAGAGTCTGCCATAGTTTGTTATGATCCACACAGTCAAACACCATCTCAGGAACTGGTTTGAGGCCTTGAAAACTAATGAGCAAAGACCAGACGAGTTGTTGGAGGATATCATGAGTATCATCCAGGAAGAATGCAAAT
>NW_006399815.1:15467475-15478999 GCF_000299155.1 Elephantulus edwardii | reverse complement strand
AATCCCATTGATTTCACATCCAGCAAGATTCTACTAAAGATTATCAAAAAACGACTGGAACAGCACATCAGTAGAGAACTGCCAGAAGTCCAGGCTGGGTTTAAAAGAGGTTGTGGTATTAGGAATATTGTAGCTGCTGTTAGATTGATCTTAGCTGAAAGCAGGGAATACCAGAGGAATGCATATCTGTGTTTCATTGATCTAGAGGTAAGAATCATTTTTTTCTTGACATTGAGATGCAATCCATATAGAAAATTGTATTCTTTGATCTTCTGTAACAAGTACTTCAAGTCCTCCTTACTTTCATCAAGCAAGATTGTGTCATGTGCATAATGCAGGTTATTGTTAAGTCTTCCTCTGATCCTGATGCCACATTCCTCTTCATAGAGTCTAGTTTCTCAAATAATTTGTTCAGCATATAGATTGAATATTATGAAGAGAGAATCCAACCCTGATACAACCTTCCTAATTTTAATCCATGAAGTATTCCCTTAGTATAATTAGTATGCCAATTTGTATCAATTAACATATTTCAATTAACAGATGCTGCCCTAGATGTGCTCACTAAGTTGTACCAAGAAATCTGGAGAACAACCACTTGGCCAGCTGACTGGAAGAGATCTATATTTGTTGCCATTCTAAAGAAAGGTGATCCCACATAGTGTGGAAATTATTGAACAATATCATTAATATCACATGCAAGCAAGATTTTTCTTAAGATTATTCAAAAACAACTGAAACAGCACATCAACAGAGAACTACCAGAAGTGCAGGCTGGATTTAGACAGGGCCTTGGTACTAAGAATATTATAGCTAATGTTAGATGGATCTTGGCTGAAAGCAAGGAGTATCAGAAGAATGTCTATCTTTGTTTAATTGATTATGCAAAGGAATTTGAATGTGTGGATCATAACAAAGTGTGGCTGACTCCAATAAGAATGGGAATTCCAGAACACTTGATTGTGCTAATGTGAAACCTATACTTGGACCAGGAGGCAGTCGTCAGAACAGATCAAGGAAACACTGCATAGTTCAAAATTGGGGAGGGTGTATGCCAGGGCTGTATCCTATCTCCATACCTTTTCAATCTTTATGCTGAACAGGTTATCCAGGAGGCTGGGCTCTATGAGGAGAAATGTGGGGTCAGGATTGGAGGAAGAATCATCAACAATCTGTATTATGAAGATGACACAACCTTGTTTGCTGAAACTGAAAAGGAACTGAAGCACTTGCTGTGGAAGGTCAGGGACTGAAGTCTTCAGTATGGATTGAGACTCAATATCAAGAAAACAAATATTCTCACCACAGGGCCGATTGGTAGCATCATGATGGATGGTGAAGAGATAGAGACTGTTCACAGTTTTGATTTGCTTGGATCCACAGTCAACATTCTTCACACCAGCAGCCAGGAAATTAAAGGACATATTGTGATGGCAAAGTCTGTGGTTAGAGACCTCTCTAAAGTGCTGAAGTGCAAGGATGTCAGTCTGGAGACTAAGGTGCATCTGATACATGCCATTGTCTTTGCAATCACAACTATGCATTGGAGAGCTGGACGATGACTAGGGATGATAGAAAGAGGATTGATGCCTTTGAGGTGGTGCTGCAGAAGAGTGTTGAATATACTGGACTGCTGGAAAAACAAACAGGTTTGTCATGGAGAAGGTGAAGTCAGGCTGCTCCTTGAAGACAAGAATTCTGAAGCTTCATCTGACATACTTTGGACATGTTGCAAGGAGGGACCAGTCCTTGGAAAAGGTCATCATGCTTGGGAGGATGGAGGGACAGTGCAGGATAGGAAGACCCTCAATGAGGTGGATTGATCCAGTGACTAGGGTAATAATGAGGTCAGGTGTGTTGGAGATGGTGAGGTTGGCACAGTATAGGGTGGAGTGTAGAGCTGTTTTACATAGGGCCACTGAGTCACAGGTCGACTTGACAGCATATAACAACAGTATTCCCTTGTTCTGTTCACACCACAGCCTCCTGGTTTAGGTATATGTTTTGCATGAGCATAATTAAGTGCTCTGGGATTCCCATTTTTCTTGATATTAGCCATAATTTGTTATGATCTACAGAGTCAAATGGCTTTACATAGTCAATAAAGAATAAATAAACATTCTTCTGGTATTCTTTACTTTCAGCCAGGATCTATCTGACATCAGCAATAATGCCACAGCCTCTTCCTAATCCTGTTGAAATTTCTGACAGTTCCCAATCTATGAACTGTTTCTAGTCATTGTTTCAATGATCTTCAGCAGTATTTTGCTTTTATTATTATGCACATTAAAGATATTCTTTATTAATAACGTGAATAAATGTGTAATGAGCAAAAAAGGAGAGTGTCAGGGATTCATCTTGTCTCCATACCTCTTCAATCTGTATGCAGAATAAGCCATCCAGAAGGCTGTTATTTTTGAGGGCAAAGTAGCTTCAGAATTGGAGGGAGATTTATCAACAACTTGCATTATGCAGATGACACAACCTTACTCACTGAGGAGGACCTGAATGATCTGCTTCAGAAAGTCAAGGATCACAGTCTTCAATATGGATTGAAGCTCAACATCAAGAAAACAAAGATTCTCATGACTAGGCTAATTGGCAGCACCACGATAGTTGGAAAAAAGATTTAGAATGTTAACAAGTACAAAGTGCTTGGATTCACAATTAACACTTTTGGAGCCAGCAGTTAGGAAATAGAAAATCTGCTGTCAGGAACCTCTCCAGAGTGCTAAAGAGCAATGATGCCAGTCTAGAGACTAAAGTGTGCCTGAATCAAGTCATCATCTTCATAATTACTTGCTATGCATCAGAGCTGGACAATGAATAAGATGATAGAAGAAGAATCAATGCCTTTCAATTGTGAAGCTGGAGACGAATTTTGGACATATCATGGACTGCCAAAAGAACAAAAAGGTCTGTTTTGGGAAAAGGGGCACCATGTTGCTCATTGGAGGCAAGGATTTTAAAGCTCTGTCTTCCATAGTTCAGGTATGTTGCCAAAGGGACCAGTCCTTCAAAAAGGACATCTTGCTTGGGAGGGTGGAGGCACAACGTGGGAGAGAAAGACTCTGGATGAGAAGAATCAACACAGTGACTAAGATGATAAGGGCAGGTGTGTCAGTGACAGTGAGATTGGCTCAGGATAAGACAGGGTTCAGAACTATTGTACTATGTCACTATGAGTCACAGGCGACTTCTCAGCATATAACAACAGCATTTCTAAGGATATTCACTAATAATGCCTTTTAATTTAATATAAATTGTATTTCTATTAGCTCTATTATTAATCCAGTAGATACAGAAAAATGCCACACATTATTATGTTTATAGTGTTATAGTCCTTTTTATAAATTATAATTAAGTAATGTTGTGGTTACCTGTGACATAGTTACAAAATATTTGAGATTTTTATCATTTCCTATCCTTCTACACATCATGGAATTCTTCTCATTGTAAATAAGATTTGAAAGAGGTTCCTAAATTTTACTAGGTTTACTATTAGACCCTCCTTTGTCCTTTGTTCATAAGAAGATTTTGACTGAGAGAATATGAAGATGAAAGCCTGCTATGCTATTCATAGCTTTGGAATATTTTTCTCTGGTAATTTATGCAACAAAGATGTGGCACATTAGAGGGAAATGTCATTGACTTTATGCTTTAATTTTGTGTGTCTTAGATTAGAATAAACAGAGAGCTTTTCTAAATCTATTTTCCTGTAGTATATTAAAATCTGGAGTTAAAAAATGCAGTTTCATAATCTTTAAATTAAGATCTTTTGAAGAACGTATGGCCAAATTCTTGGATCTTACAGTAAGAAATAAAGAAATCTCTCTGCACGCTTCTGCTACCTTTGATAGGTGTCAGAGTTGACTGGTTTTAGCATCATCATGATTTATTCCTTTCAGAAAGGTTTCAGTTCTGCCAGGTGAAAATAGTCACTAAAATAAGTGTTTCTAGTTTTGTTTGTTTTTAAAGTGGGTTTTTGTTTGCTTGTTTTGGGGTTTTCTGTGTTTTCTTTAAGTGTTTAGCTTTTCATTGTGCTCAGTCTAGCTCTGAACAACCGATTTGTTGAATATCTCACCAAGTCTGAATGAAAGGGCAGAAGACTGCGGTGAGATGACCTGTGCCTAGTTCTACTTCTTGCCTGGTTTACAAATTTATGTCAGTTTTATAAATAAACCATCAGGGGCTTCAAATGTTTCTTTGTAAATATTCTTGGATTTTGAATTCAGGTTGTTTACTTCCTCTGCCCTTTCTCTCTCTGACAAACTACTGAGCCTTGGATTTCTGTAAATTGACCATTGTGACTTACGGGGGATCAATAAAAATCTGGGGCTTAGCTCTTTGGCTGGAGCACATCAATGATGAGACCTAGCAGGGTCCAAATGTCATGGTTGGAAAGATTACTACCACTGGACTCATTCCAACATTTACAAAACCTGGCATGGAGCGCCTCTAAATGCCTGTGTACTTATTTTTGGGACACAACAAAAACTCAAATAAACTGTGATATTTTATTTATAATACCATACTTATTCTGAAGTTTTACATTTTTGTCCAGTGTCATTATAAATATAATAATAGTAAGTAGTCCTGTCAGGTAGACTTATCCTATGAAATAGACAAGATTGCATGCTTTTAATAAAACTTCTAACTTCTAGCAACAGAAATGTATCTTAGTCAGATTAGGCCTGGCAAAGATAGCAAGAATGAGAGTTATAAAAATAAATATAATGTAAAAACAACCAAAGGCTTTGTGAGATTTATGTGTTCAAAGTTGTACACACAGATGTACTGGAAGACAGAATTCAGAGTTGGAAAATTAAGGATAATAAACAGGTTTGACCCAGAGAGGGTGAAACCAGGCTGCTCCATGGAGGCAAGGATTCTGAGGCTTCCTCTGTCATCCGTTGGGCATGTTGCAAGGTGGGACCAGTCCTTGGAGAGGAGCATCATCCTTGGAAGGGTGGAGGGACAGCACAAGAGAGGAAGATTCTCGATGAGATAGATTGATTCATTAACTTGGTCAATGAGGGTAGGTGTGTCAGAGACAATAAGGTTGGCTCAAAATAGAGCAAGTTTCAGGACTGCTGTATACAGGGTTGCTATGATTCACAAGTGACTCTCTACAGCACATAACAACAACAACAATCTTAAAAAGCAGTGAGTGACATATTGAGTCTTGACACTTACATACCACCTCACTCATCCATTTCAAAAAGTGAAAACTGACTCATAGCTAACCCTCCAGGGGTTACCCTGCCTACATTTGTTCCTTGGAGAAACAGATGGATTTGAACATCCAGATAAGTTTGGCTTTTGAATTAGCAGCACAACTTAATGGACTAAATCAACAGAGTTCCCCTAAATTAACATATACACTTTGCCAGAATCCTTGGATGACCCTTCATGTAAGAATGTTCAGGAAAAAACCCTGCAGACCCAGTAAATATGGTAACTGGAGACTGAAAGAACTTAGTGGAAATTTCCACTGCTTTCCAAACAACAGAGACTTAACAAGTGCGTCCATTGAGCTGTAGTCAAGGTAACTGCCAATTACAACAAGAATACATACTTTGGGGGGTGGGGGAATGAAATTCTGCCACTACAATATACATTCACAATAGATTGAAAAATTAGCAGCCATATGGAGAAGCAAGAAATTATATAACCTAGAATTAGAGGGGGGAAACCCAAACACCAAACCTGTCACTAACACTTGACCTATATGAATAAACATAATTTAGATTAGTCAAGACCTTGAAGCAACTATCATGACTCTATTTGTGTCACTGAGGAAATCAAGCTATTTATATTTTGTAGAATATGAATGAACAACAACAACCAAATATAAATAGTAGTAGAAAAAAGTAGTCCTACATTTCTAGAATTGAAAAGTATCATAGCTGAAATAAAATTAACTCACAATACACAGTAGATTGGAGAAAGTGAAAAAGTGTCAGTGAACTCGATAATCAAAAACTCTTAAACTCATTGCCATGAAATCAAAACCAACTTGTAGCTGACCCGCTAGTGAGTTCTTGGGAGGTTATAATTGTATTGACGGAGATTGTCTATTTCTCACTTTCAGAGTCACTTGTGGACTCAAACCACCAGAGAGCTGCCTCCTTTGGGCTAGCAGTACAACACTGTCTACAGACTACATCACCAGAATTCCTTAAACTTGATAAGGTTGTTGTCGTGTGCCCTTGAGTCAACTGTGACTCACAGTGACCCCGTGAACAACAGATCTGAAACGTGTCTTATTCTGTGCCATCCTCATGATCTTCAACACGCTGGAGCCCATTGTGCCAGTTACTGTGCCAATTCATCTTGGAAAGGATCTTCCTTTCTTCATCTGACGCTCCAACATTTGCAGTGTGATGTCTTTTTCCAAGGACTGGCCTCTTCTGATGACATGCTCAAAGTGTATGAGATGAAATTTCACCAGCCTTGCCTCTAAGGAAAACCTTGATTGCACTTTCTCCAAAACAAATTTGTACTCTTTGCCAACACTACCATACAAAGGCATTGATTCTTCTGTAATCCTTACTTATCATCTAACTTTCAGATGCATAGGAAGTAGTTAGAAGTATGACTTCAATGAAGGGCTCTGTTGAACTTGATGATAGCAATAAAAATATTAAAACTGGAGAATTAGGAGAAAAAAAATTGAAGAAAAGTTAACAGATTCCCAGAGACATATATAACAAGAGTCTAGAGCATATATAATTAGAGCAGCAAATGTGTATGATAAGGAGAAAATTAGCAGGAAAGAAAAAAAAGAATTGAGTAAAAAATATTTTTATCAAAATATTTTATCAAAATTTTTATCAAAAATTGTCCCTCAAATTAAGAAAGTCTAAAAAAAAATCCCCAACACCAGTTAAAATCAAACTATTTTCATATCAAGGATAAGAAAAAATATTGAAAATAGCCAGAATAAAAATCTACACATTACGCAATGGATGACAAATGATCAATTTTGTTGAGATACTTGACCAGGAAAAGCAAGCAAATAAACAAAAGCCAGAATATTTTTATATAGTGAGCAACTAATAGTTATAAAATTTCAAAAAACCTTACAGCTACAGAGCTCTGGTGGTTTGTAGGAAGAAATTGTGGTGCAACCCCAAGGTATACGGTTCAAATCCACTATATGTTTTGCAGGAGAAAAATGGGAATGTGTTATTCCCGTATAATTTGCTGGCCATGAAAATCCCTTGGAGGGCCACCTGTAAATTAGTTACAACTTGATGGTACACTACACCAACAAAGAAACAAGGTGAAAATAAAAGGAAATATTAAGCTATAGAAGTATCAAAAGTATATCAAAAGAAGGATATAAGAATAACCTCTCAATAGAACAAATAAAAAAGAAACAAAAATAGACAAAAATCAACCATATTAATACATTCAATGTTAATGAACCTAAAACTGCAATTAAAAGAGATATAAAAATATATGAAATAGTATCCACTAGATTCACTTCAAATGCAAAAATGTACATATATAGGAAATAAATACATGAGTATATCATTCAAACTTATGAGAACTGTAATTAAATTACTACATGACAAACACATTTCAAGATAAGTACTTAAAAAAAGATAAGTACTTCAAAGTATCACCAAAATTAGAATTATTATATAATGATAAAATAGGATAATTTATAAGGAAGAAATAAGAATTATAAATATGTATTAAAAAATCTAGAACAGCAAAAAGAAGATAAAGTTGAGATTGCATTATTTTCCTCTCAGCAAGTAATAGAGAAACTAGGACCAAAAAACCCAACCCAATAAAACACACACACACACACACACACACACACACATTCTAAAACTAGACAAAAATATTTCAACAAGAATATCATTAACGTTTTAGACATTGCTGATCAAATTGGCACATATAGGATGGTATACGCAACCACTGCAGAATACAAATTTGTTTAAATTCACAAGTTCAACAAAATAGATTATATTTTCATTCATAGAATAAGTTACAATATTTAGAAAAGATAGAACTAATACATAATCTATTTTCTCTCACAGTGTAATTAAATTACAAAGTAATGGCAATATGTTATCTATTCAAGTCCTTGTTTTCAGTTCTTCCTTCTCTCATGCATTACCAGATGTAACTAGTGCTGCTATGTTTAAGACTTAATAATTATATATTTGATAATGATACATTAGCATCTAGAATGATTCTTGATTTTACAATCTCTATCTTAATATTTTACCACTCCTCTATCAGTGATAAGTATTGCATTAGGGAAATCTAATGCTGTCAAGGACCACTTCAAAGTCCTAAAAAGCAAGGCTGGCCGTTTAAAGACTACAGTGTATCTGATTCAAGCCGTGATGTATTCCATTGTCTCATAAGCTTGTGAAAATTGAGCAATGAGTAAGACAGACTGAAGAATTAATGCCTGGATTGTGGTGTCTTGTGAAGAGCCAAGGACAGCTAAAAATGGTTGAAAAAAAAAAAGTCCCCAACAAAACCCAAAACACAAATGAGTCCTGCAACTCTTAGCACTCAAGTTGGTTCTGACTCACAGTCATCCTTCATTGGTTTTCTAGGCTGCAAATCTCAGTGTGAGGAGACTGTCCATATTTCTCCCCTGGAGCAGCTGGTGGTTTCAGAACTACAGGAGGGGAACAGCCTTTGGGTTAGTAGCACAATTCTCGGGAAAATACGCCACCTGAATGAGCCTTTGAAAACTACGAAAGAAGAACAAGCAAATTTATCTTGGAGTACGTGCAAAAAGGATGCTCTTTGGAGGCAAGAATGGTGAAATTTTGAGTCACATAATTTGGGCGTGTTGTCAGGAGAGGTCAGTCTTTGGAATATGGCAAGAAAAACAGGAGGCATGCAAATTTGCAAAGAGGTGGTGAAACTGTCATTAAATTGTAGATGATCATATATTCGGATAACACTAAAGCCCAAACCAAAAATCTGTTACACCTAGTAGGTTAATTTAGTAGACTGGCAGGATATAGATCAACATTAAGAAAAAAAAATCAGTTGAATAGGTCTCTACAGCAACAAAGAAAGTATGGAAAAGGAAACAAAAGCAAAACTATTTACAATAGCCATCCACAAGATGAAATACTTAGTAATAAGCCAAAGCAATTGCACAGAAGATTAAACACTACAGCCTTAAATAAGGATTACATCTCAACATCAAGAAAACAAAAATCCTCACCACTGGACTAATAGACAACATTGTAATATATGGAGAAAAGTTTAAAATTGTTAAGTGCTTCATATTACTTGGATCTGCAATAAATACACTTGCTACCAGCAGTCAGGAGATCAGGAGACATATTGTACTGATAAAGTCTGCAGTCTGGGACCTCTCTAAATTATTGAAGAGCAATAATGTCATATTGAGGATTAAGATAAGCATGATTCAGACCATATTCTTCAGTCATTTGCTATGCATCAGTGTGAGTTGGATCCAACTCCATGGCACCTAACAAAAACAATACCTATAATCTCAGTATTTGCTTATCTTGAATCTGTGAATAAATTAAAATGTGAGTTTCTGATTCTTATTTACAAAACAAATTTAAGTTTCTGGTTTTCATCTTCAAAACATAGTTGATGACACCTCTGCTTCAATTTTTCCTGCTTGTGGGTTTTTATCTTCTTTGTATCTCCTTTAACATGCCTTTATATATGATTTATGAATTGTTAAATAAAATTGCATAGTTGTTTTCAGTTCTCCATTAGTTCCAGAAATTTCTGCAGTTCTTATTTTCCTTTTCCCTGCCTCTCCTTTTCTTTTTCTATTTAATTTATCTTTAAGTTAAAATTAATCCACTCTTGTTGTTATGAGCCGTAGAGACATTTGTATCTCGGTGACCCTATATACAACATCTCTGAAACTTGCCTTATCTTGAGTCAATTTCATTGTCTTCACACCACCTATCCCCCAGTTACCGAGTTAATACAACTCATCCTGAGTCATCCTCTCTTGACCTGTCCCTCCACCCTGCCAAGCATGATGTCCTATACGAATTGGTACTTCGTGGCAACATGCCCAAAATATGTAAAACAGAACTTCAAAATCTATATTTAAGGCTGTAGACCTTGACTTCCTAAAGGTTTTTAGTAGCTAACCCTAGGTTTTAACATAGATTGAAGCTCAACATCAAGAAGACAAAGATTGTCTCGTCTGGGCCTATTGGCAGCACTATGATAAATGGAAAAGAGATTGATGCTGTTAACAATTTTAGCTTGCTTAGCTCCACAGTCAACACTCTTGGCACCAGCAGTCAGGAAATCAAAAGAGGAATTGCACTGGGAAAATCTGCTGTCAGGGACTCTCCCAAGTACTGAGGAGCATTTATGTCAGTCTGGAGACTAAGGTGAGCCTAGTCCAGGCCATTGTCTTTGTAATTACTTGCAAAGGGCTGGAAAATGACTAAGGATGAAAAAGAGATGCTTTTGAGTTGTGATGCTGGGGAAAAGTATTGAATATCCCATGGACCACCAAAAGAAGAAACAGGTCTGTCAGAGAGGGTGAAACCAAGTTTCCTAGTTGGCCAGGATTGTAAAGCTCTGTCTCACATACTTTGGGCATGTGGCCACGAGGTACCAGTCCTTGGAGAAGGACATCATGCTTGGAAGGGTGGAGGATCAGTGCAGGAGAGGAAAACCCTGGATGAGATGGATTGACACAGTAACTGGGATAACAGGGGTAGGTGTGTCAGAGTCACTGAGATTGTCTCAGAATAAGGCAGGCTTCAGAGCTGTTGTACATATGGTAGCTATGAATCACAGGCAAGTCAATGAACATTATGATAGCATTTTTTATAACATAGGGATGTAAAGTTATTTTACTTAATGTACTTACCTTAACATACTCAACAGATGGAAGTAAAATATTTTCATTTGCATAGGAAAGTAAGTTAATTTTCCTCAACACTGTTGTGTAGTCCATAGGGAGTTGCTGTGCTAACAAGGCAGCACCTCTCTGGCATGTGAAATTCACCAGCAGCACTGAGGAAGAAAAATGCACAATCTCCTCCCACATAATCCACAGACCTGAAAACCACTGGAGGCTCAGCTGGGAGTCTGTTCAGTCTTAATAGCAATGAGTAGTAGTAGTTTACAAAATTGACTGGCAGCTAACTTCTTCCTAAGCAAATCCAAAAAGAAAATATTCTATAATTTTAATCTTTCCAATTCTCAAAGTTAGTTTATCTTCATGCTTTTTTAGGTTTCTGAAAATGTTATTCATTAAAATTATTTCTTTATTTCCCCAGAATTCCTTCTATTTACTTATTTATTTTATGTCTGGAAATTTAAAAATCATGTTGGTTTGAATTCAATCATTCATACACATTTTGTTTATAACACTTATTAAAATTGGTTGTTGTTGTTGTTGTTGTTGTTGTGTGCCATCGAGTTGTTTGCGACTCATAGTGACCCTATGCACAACAGCCCTAAACCCTGCTCTATCCTGTGCCAACCGCACTGCCTCTGATACACCCATCCCGATTACCCC
>NW_006399815.1:15465188-15466199 GCF_000299155.1 Elephantulus edwardii | reverse complement strand
GTTGGCCAAGTAAAATTGGTTAATACCATTAATTCTTTAGAATGTATAATCAACCTCTTATTGCATATTGACCTGTCCTTCACTCAACTTATTAATTTTACTCACGTTTTCTCCTCTTCCCATTCCAAGTGACTATCCCAGAATGATTCAATTTATAAACTCTACTTATTTACAAAATATTATTTATTTTAATAGGCAACTTTATTTATACATGTCCTCATTTTATTAACATGATTAGATTCCAAACCTAGAGAAGCTCATGGCAAAACTGGCATTATGCAAAGTTGGAATACGATCATACCACACTACAAAATGACAATAACTATCTTCCTATGTAACTGCTAAATGGCATTGTGTAGCCACCTAATCATGGCCCTGGGAAGCCCACACAGATGCTGAAACACTATAGCAGCATTATTCTCACCTCACACAATATATATATGTCCATTATGTAAAAAAATAGTTGCATATGTATACACATATACATATAGTTTGGTTTTGGGTATTTTTAAATTTACCATTGGAGCTCTGGTGGCTCAGTGATAAGGAGTTATTATTACTTAGTTCTGACTCCAAGGCACAAAACAAGATCAAATTGTCATAAATTAGAAATATGTGCCAAGCTAGTAAATAAACAGTAGAACATGTATTTCCTAACACTTTTATGATATATTTATCCACTATCATTAACTGATTGCATTACTTCCCTTTTTATGTTTTTCTCTTGCTTAATCACAGCCTGTGGTAGCTGTTTGATCAAGAATCTGTGACTATCATCTTCTCAGTTGCTGTTTTTCTGAAAAGATATTTTATTTTATTTCCTCACTCTCAATGATGGGTCTTTTGGGTGTGTTGTTGTTGTTGTGTACTACTGAGTCAGAACCGACCCATAGCTGACCCTCCATTGAGTTTCAGAGGCAGCTAATCACATGGGAGGAGATTGCCCATCTTTCTCCCACAGAGCAGCTGAGCATTTAAACCAAGTGCCTTTGAATCACTAAGCTACCAGAG
>NW_006399815.1:15454733-15462987 GCF_000299155.1 Elephantulus edwardii | reverse complement strand
TCAATCAGCCCAGAGGAGAAAATCTTTGTCTTTTTGATGTTGAGCTTGAATGCATATTGAGGGTTGAAGTCCTTGACTTTCTGCATCAAGTGCTTCAGATCCTCCTCAGTTTCAGCAAGTGAGGTTGTGTCACCTGCATAACACAGGTTTGTTGATGAGTCCTCCTCCACTTCTGATGCTATACTCTTTCTCATAGAGTCCAGCCTCCTTGGATGATCTGTTCCACATGTAGATTGAAAAGTTCTGGAGATATGACACCTTCTTGGCATGCCATGGAGTGTTTCCTTGCTCTGTTCTGACCACTACTTCCCAGTCCAAGTATAAGCTTCACATAAGAACAATAAAGTGTTCTTAGATTCCTATATTTCCAGAGTCAGCCACAGTTTGTTGTGATCCACACAAATTCCTTTGCATAGTCAATGATACACAGATAGACATTCCTCTGGTACTCTCTGCTTCCAGCAAAGATACATCTAAAATTAACTCTAATATCCCTATTGCTACAACCTCTTCTAAACCCAGCCTGCACATCTGGCAGTTCTCTGTAGATGTTCTATTCTAGTCGGTTTTTGATAGTTTTCAACATAATCTTGCTTGCATGTGATATTACTAATATTCTTTGATACATTCTACACTCTGTCAAGTCACCTTTCTTTGCCCAGGTGGTTGTCCTCCAGATTTCTTGGCACAAATTGGTGAGTGTATCCAACCAAGGCAATGTCTGTTTGTTGAAATATGTCAATTGATATTCCATCAACTCCTAGGGCCTCATTTTTTTTGACAGTCCCTTTAGTGCAGCTTGAACTTCTTCCTTTATCTCACAGATTCTTATTCAAATGTTGTTTTCATGAAATTCTCTGTCAGGCAATTCTTTTTGGTACAGTGACTTTGTATACTCCTTCAATCTTCTTTTAATGCTTCTGGGATAATTTAATATTCTGTCCAAATTATCCTTAAGTATTGCAGCTTGAGGTTTGAATCTGTTCTTCAGTTACTTAAGCTTAGGATATGCCAACCGAGTTCAGCATTTGATTTTCTGACTCCAGCTTTTTGCACATTTCGTTCTAAGACTTTGCTTTGTCTTCCTGCACTGCCCTTTCAAGTCTTATGTTCAGCTCCTTAATTTCTTTCCTTTGCTTTGACTTCTTGCTACTCTAGTTCAATATTAAGAGTCTCATCTGACATCCTTCTTGATCTTTTGCTCTTCCTTTTCCTTTGTAATGACCTTTTGCATTCATGGATGATGTTCTTTTTTTAAAATTTATTTTAATGACCTTCTACAGAGATTTTGGTTTTCCAGTCATTCATTGTTGCATTTTTCTCCCTGCCCACCCCTCCACTTCAGTTCACTCTTCTCTTTGAAAAGTAAAAGAAAAATCCTTCATCGGTATACAATCCCGCCCCCATCCCCCGGCCCTAGTACACTCCACTATGCAACCTTCATTCTGGACTCTTGTCATAACCATAATACTCAATCATATATTCTATGATATTCTTAATATCCTACCACAGCTCATTTGGTCTTTGCCCATTAGTGTTAAAGGTCTCAAATCTGTTCCTGAGATGGTTTTGAAATTCAAGCGGGATAGATGGACTCAACGTCAAATTTTGGTTCTTGAGGATTTGATTTAACCTTCTTTAGCTTCACCTTGAGCTTGCATATGAGTGGTTAGTGGTCTGTTCCACAATCAGCACCTGGCCTAGTTTTCATAGATGATATTGAGTTTCTCTAGAGATTCTTCCCACAAATGTCTGCATAGTCTGTGTTTTTGTTTCTTACAGTAAGTATTTGCAATAAATAGGTTATTCATTGTACAGAATTCTATCATTATGTCTCTGGCCTAATTTCTGTCACCAAGTCCCTGTTTTCTGACTACTGATCTTTCTTCCCTTATTCTAACTTTTGCATTCCAGTAACCCATTATTAGTAATGCATCTTGATTGCATATTAGAGCAATCTTTGACTGCAAAATTTGTAAAAGTCTTCTATTTCCTCCTCTTTGGCTCTAGTTGTTAGTATATATATTTGAATGATGTTCAGTGGACTTCCTTGTATGCATATGGATATTATCCTGTCACAAAAATGTATTTCAGGATGGGTCTAGAAATGACTTTATCTATGAAAGCAACTTCATTTTTCCTCATCTTTTCATCTCTGGCATAGTAGATAATATGATTTTCTGATTAAAAATGTCCCATGCCAGTTCATCTCATTTTGCCAATACCTAGTATGTCAACATTTGTGCATTCCATTTCTTTCTTAGCAATGTCTAATTTTCCTACATTCATGCTTCTCACATTCCTCATTCCAATCACTAGTGTATCCTTAGCACTGTTCTTTCTCCTCTTTGTTTCCATATTTGAGGGCTCAGCCCAATTTGCCATGTTTACTAGTCTACTCTAAGTGTGCTCTGTTGTATGTAGGGTTTTTGAAGGCCTGTTATTTTGGAAGTGGATGGCCAATCTTTCTTCCTAGTCTGTCTTAATTTAAATGTTCAGATTTAGAACCTACCTTATGCAGATAACACCTTGCTTGCTGAAACTGAAGACCTGAAGCACTTGCTGCAAAAGATCAAGGACTGTAATCTTCAATGTGGATTGAAGCTCAACATCAAGAAGGAAAAGAGTCTCACCACTAAGCTAGTTGGCAGCACCATGATAGATGGAGAAGATACTGAGGGTGTTAACAATTACATCTTGCTTGGCTCCACAATCAACACTCTTGGCACCAGCAGTCAGGAAATCAAAAGATGAATTGTATTTGGAAAATCTGCTCTCAGGGACCTTTCTAGACTACTGAAAAGTAATGATGTTAGTCTAGAGACTAATGTGTGCCTAATCCAGGTCATGGTCTTTGCAATTACTTGCTATATACCAGGGATGTGGACAATGACTATGGATAACAGAAGAAGAATTGATGCCTTCGAGTTGTGGTGCTGGAGAAGAGTCTTGAACATATCATGGACTGCCAAAAAAAAAACACAACAAATAAGTCTGTTTTGGAGAGGGTGAACCCAAGTTTCTCCTTGGAGGCTAGGATTTTGAAACTCTGTCTCTCATACTTTGGGCGTGTGGTCAGGAGAGACTAGTCCTTGAAGAAGGTCATCATGCTCAGAAAGCTGGAGGGGCAGTGCAAGAGAGGAAGATCCTGAATGAGATGGATTGAAACAGTAAGTGGGACAGTGGTGTGTTGGGATTAGTGAGACTGACTCAAGAGTTTCTGTACATAGGGTCACTATGGGTCGCAGGTGACTCAACAACATGTAACAACAGATTTAAAACAGTATCTAACAGACCAGCATTTTACAGAAAAGAGCTGGTGAAAATTATTTGCCAATTACAAAATCTTGTAACATTACTACATCTTTTGAAATTGTCAGTCATTATTTTCCCCTAGACTATTAGCTTTCCAATCGTCTAACACTATGTGTTAAAACTTCCATTATTATATTTCATGTCTGTAGGAATTTCCTCTCTTTATTACACTGATTCATTATGTATAAAGCTGAAACCTATTTTCTGTCCATTCTTCAATTACATTTCATTTGTTATATTTCTTTCTATTGTGTCTTTAGTGAGCTCTGGAGGCCTAGCATTAAGAAGCTACACTGCAATTCTAAAAGCACACCGTTTGAATCCACCAGCTGTTCAGCAGGAGAAGGATGGGTAACCTCCTCCTGAGCTATTTTCTGCCTCTAAAAACTTGCTGGAAAGTCAGCTGTGGGTCCGTTTTGACTTGGGAGTGCTCAACAACATTGTTTCATTAGTTTAAATAAACATATTAGTCATGCTTAAGAATATGATTCTGTTCCAAATTGTGTTTTAAAAAAGAAATTTGCTCACAAATTTTATTATGATTTTTATACCTTGTGTAAATATCTTCAATAATTTAAACAATAATATTTAACTTTCATATTTTCTAGCTATGTTTTCCAAGTACTTTTATGTTCACATTTGTTGACTCTGGTGGTGTAATCCACAAGGAATTGTGCAGCTAAACCAAATCTGGAGTTCACCAGTGTCTCTCTGCTGGTTGGAATCCACCAATCACATAGCAGGAGAAACACGGGCAGTGGCCTCCAGCGTGATTTACCACCTCTGCAAACATGCCGGAGGGTCAACTACGAGTCCGTTCCAACTCAAAGACAATGACTTAGACTCTTTTCACTGCATCATGATTAATGTTCATATGTAATTTAAACATGGGGAGAGGGGTCGGCCCCAAGGCAGCGGAGCCGCAGGCATCAACCAGGCTCCGGCTCTCTCGCGCAGCTCACCTGCCTTTTCTCCCAGTGTCAGCACCATTCATGGCCAAGGAGTCTGAGGCTGATGCGGCGGGGCAGGGGGGGCGCAGCTGCCCAGGCCCTGAAGACGCTGGGCTGGAGGGTCTCGGAGGATGCGGGTCCCCAGTCAGGAAGTTATGACATCCCTCACTATGGTTCAGCCAAGTGGGTCAACATATTCAAAGTTCTGTTTTTATATTTCTCCTTCATTTATAGTAACTTGAAAACCCCCTCCCTTTCCATTGAGTTTAGCTAAGTACTTTTTCCTAATGTACTTTCTTCCATTGGAATTCAGTTTCTCATGTTGAAGCAAAGCATTTTGTGGAGGTAATTTTCTTATTTAACAATGTACTACATAGGAACAATGGTAACCAGGTTTGCCACATTTAACCTTTAATCAATAATTAATATAGACATAGTCCTATGCCATAATCTTCTACTTTAACACTTGCTTAATCTCTACTGCTGTATATATTTCTTAGTGCTTCTCTTCTTATTATAATATATTATGTATCTGTTTTTTCATATATGCAGTAGAAAAAAGGCAAAGAATATATATAAAATAAAAATAAACCCTAAAAGAGAATAAAATTCTAGATAGTAAACAATAATAATCAAAGAAAATACCATGAGTAGCAGAAAATTTCCATTTCTTTGTGGCAATGATTCAGCTATGTTAACAATTTATTTGTCTATCTGTGGACCCAACTGTCTACCTACCTAAGTAATAGTTCTTTTGGTTTGTTTTTGACAATAACAAATGGCACTTAAAAAAAATTAAAGAACTAGTGAGTATTAATCCAAGATCAAGTTCTTTTGCTGGCATTGCATCTCAGAATGAAGTCTGCCAAACTCTCAGGGGGAAAAAAATTAATATGATTGAAGTGGGCAGCATTTTTCTCTTTTGTTTCATTCTTTTCACTCTGAGTTACCTGTTAACATCCTGAAAAGCAGAGTCGCAGTTGTGATTAGGGAGCCCTGTTTGAAATTATGGTAAACTTATTGGAACTAGTCTTTAAAAGTATTCTCAATACAGCAGATTCTAAAGTTACTAAGATAATATTTGTTATTATGTTCTGGTGAGTCAACTACGACCCACAGCAATCCATGAACACCACATCTGAACCTGGTCTTATCCTGTGCCATTTTCACCATCTCTTATATATACTTGAGCCCACTGTTACAGGCACTAAGCTACCTTGTTGAGGGTCTTTCTTTCTTATGCTGATACTCATCCAAGCATGATATCTTTTCCAAACCCTCTTTAATCCTTCTAAATCACTTTCATCTCAGGGACAACCCATTTCCATCAGTCTGAACAGGCACAGAGAATTAGCTAAAATCATCCTTTGATGTGGTAAAGAGCAAATGAAACTTAGATTTCATCAAGGATCTGATGAGAAATTGTCAACTATAGATTAGTAAGCTGAAGTATCCTGTGCTTACCTTGGCTAACTGAGTATACTGTCCTCATCAGAAACTATAAATGTGAAAAAGACTTTGATCTTATAGAATGGTACAGTGGAGTTGGAAGAGAGACAAAGGCCAGCCATTCCTAGATGCAGAATCAGTGATACAGTGAAAAAATGTGAAATTATTCACTATGAATCATTAAGCAATCATACATAAAACATTGCTTACATTGCTTATCAGATAATCCAACACTGTTAAATGTACTAGAAGAATATAATTTTAAAGGAGAAGCAGAGCACCATAAAAAAAGGAAATAAAACTTAACATATTTTAAATGTTAATGAGTCATTGATTATATTAAAAGAGTATTATTTAAAGATGCAATCAATATTTTAAAAATGTGAATCATTTTATATTCTTATCTTCATATTAAGTCTTCAAAATCTTGAATTTCACACTTAAAGCAATCTTAATTAGAACAAGCTATATATTTAGAGCTCAGGAGGACATGTGGTGTGGCCAGTCGCTATGGCGACCTTACAGGAGTAACATCTTTTCCAAGTCAGGAATACTTTAAAAAGACAATAAGCAAGCAAAAATCATATAGAGATAAAGAGACAGAAAGAGAGAGAGAGAGAGGGATATAGAGATAGATAGATGGTATAGATTAGATAGATAGATATAGAGATAGATAGATATAGGGATAGACATAGAGAGATAGAAATAGACAGAGATAGATATAAAGATATAGAGATAGAGATAGTGATATAGTATAGATGATATAGATGATAGAGATAGAGATAGAGCTAGATTAGACATAGACATAGACATAGATATAGATATAGGTGATATAGATTATATAGATAGATATAGATGATATAGAGATAGAGATAGAGATGATAGAGATAGAGAGAGAGATAGAGATAGTTTATGTGTATGTATATATTATATGTTAACATTGTTGTCTGCCAACATGTCTGAACTGACCCATAGCTGACCCTCTAGAGACTTTTCAGACGCAGTGACGCATGGGAGGAGATTGCCCACTCTCCCATGGAGCAGCTGTTGCATTTGAACCTCATGTTATATATTAGATATATATTTTTGCCTAAACAGAAAAAAATATTTAGAAGGATACGCTTTAGCAAATTTATTACAGCAAATGAAAAAAGTCACCTAATACCTTATCACTGTAGTAATGTCTGGGACTTTGCCTGTGTAAAATGTGTGTTTCAATCACACCCAATAGCCATGAGCATGCAGCTATATATTATAACACATATATGGAGGAGCCTTTGTGGCACATTGGTTAAAGCACTTGGTTGTTAGATAACAACAGCCTCTCCACAGGAGTGAACGGGATAGTGTGACTCTGTAGACTTACAGCCTTAGAAATACTTAGGGATAGTTCTGTCCTATATGTTGACCATGTTCAGGATATACCATGAGGCACTGAATTTTCCAATAACATGCATTGTGTACTTCTGTCAGTTCTCTTTCTTGCCATAGCTTCTAATATCTTTTTGTATTACAGATCATTCTGAGAATTTGATAAATATTATGCAATTTCCACTCTTACAGGATACAGCTTTGAATATATCCAACACATTTGTACATACATACGCTATCAAGCCGTATATTGGGGTTTCCAAATCGAGAATACTGTTTCATATAGTTTTATGGATTTGCCACTAACTTATTCCATTTCAGGACATTTCTGCTCTTGAAATGAAGCAGTTTGATGGAGCAAATGTCAAGAGGATAAGGTATTACACAATTTGTGTCTCTGTTGTATGGTTTGCTGTTTTTTTGAGTACCAACGAGTTGGAACCGACCCATTGCTGACCCTCCAGCTGGTTTTCAGAGGCAGTTAATTGCACTGGAGGAGACTGCCCATTATTCTTCCCGGGAGCAGCTGGTGGACTTAAACAATGTGCCTACAGGATTGCAGTGCAGTTTCTTGCCACTAGGCCACCAGGGCTCCCCAATGGTAATTCCTCACAAACTATTTTCTCACAAATAAATGAATGAATGAATAACAATTCTGTATGTATAATAACTTGTGTTAACAGTGAAGCTTTCTTAATCAGAATATACTATTTGTGTTATCATGTATGCATTTCCAATTATTCACAAAATATCAGTATACAACTGAACAACTCAGGATAATTCAAGATCTTATAAGGCAAATCTGTTATAAATAGTCTATTATTCCACTTGTTTTTTTGTTTGCAACATTGCTCTCTTCCCATATTTCTGGATTTCAGCCTTACTGCTACTCTACTCTTCATTACTTTATATATTGAAGAATATTAATCCAGGATGGAAAGAGAGATGAAATTCAAACTACCAGATTGACCACTTAAAAATAGCTTTACTTGTGTTTTACTTGATAAAGGAATTAACAAATTAACATGATTTCTGTAATTGTTTGAATGCTGAGTATATAAGAGTTGTTGTTGTTGTTGTTGTTATGTGCCGGCGAGTAGCCTGCGACTCATAGCGACCCTATGTACAACAGCCCTAAACTCCGCTCTGTCCTGTGCCAATCGCACTGT
>NW_006399815.1:15452116-15453239 GCF_000299155.1 Elephantulus edwardii | reverse complement strand
TCATTTAACGTTCTGCCGAAAGCATCCTTGATTATAGCAACTTGAGGTTTGAATTTGTCCTTCAGTTCCTTGAGCTTAAGATATGCTGAGCGAGTTCGGCCCTTTTGATTTTCGGACTCCAACTCCTTGCACATGAGTAGCAGTCAATAATAAGATATCTTCTCCAGTCTATATACACATTGATTGCATAAATCTTATGCAATTTGATATCTAGCTCTATATAGAAGATACAGAAAGTATAAAATAAATTTACCTCAGAAATCAAAGTGAAGAACAAAATTTATCAATATTTTGTATTATTGAGTTAACAATTATCAAACCCCATCTATGAAGTAAATATATTCTAAATTATTCTAAGAATTTATGTTAGGCTTTAAAAAATGATGAAGCCATTTTATTATGCACATTTATGTATTTATTATATGTTGATTTGGTATATGATCCATATGATAAACACTGCTCTGAGTTTTTCAGATATTAATGTATTTGCCTTTCTAACCCCCTCCCCAAGAAGTAGGTACTACAATTGTCTTCATTTTAATAATAAGAAAACCACGTCATAGGAAAGACTATGACAAATATAACACATATAGGAATGGCTATAGCCAGATGTCTCAGTTAAATACTCAGGCAGAATATACTACTTTCTTTATTTTAATTAACCGCCTCTGAAAATCTGTCAAAGGGTCAACTATGGATTGGTTCTGACTCTATGATACACAACCACAACAATAAAGAACTATAGTAATAGGTGCTGTCATAAATGTTTGTTGATGTTGTTGTTGTTATGTGACATTGAGTTGCTTGCAAACTCGTAGCAATCCTATGTACAAGTTAGAACCCTGTTCTATCCTGAGCCAACTCTATCATCTCTGACCCACCTATCCCCATTACCCCAGTCACTGAGACAGTCCATCTCATCAAGGGTCTTTCCTCTCTTGCACTGTCCCTCCACCTTCCCAAGCATGATGTCCCTCTCCAAGGACCGGTCGGTCCCTCCTTGCAACATGTCAAAAGTATGTCTGACGAAGTTTTAGAATTCTTGCCTCCAAGGAGCAGCCTGGTTTCACCCTCTCTAGGATGAACCTGTTTCTTCTCCTAGCAGTCCATGGTATATTCAATA
>NW_006399815.1:15448138-15451326 GCF_000299155.1 Elephantulus edwardii | reverse complement strand
TTTTGGCACAGTGATTCTGTATACTACTTCCATTTTCTTTTAATGTTCCTGGATCATTTAATATTCTACCCACAGCATCCTACGTACAGTAGAGCACATTTAGAGCAGACTAGTAGATATGGTAACTGAGGCTGAGCCCTCAAATATGGAAGAAATGTTTAAGGCACCAGAAAAACACTTTCAAAACATCATGCAACTCCACAAAAATGGCCAAATATAAGTGATTTAAAACTAACAAAACACAAAAAAGAAGTTGTTACCTTTTATCCTACAGAAATATTTATACCATCTATGTCACTTTTCCACATCTATTTTACATTAAATTTTCCTATATCCAACTTCATCTTCTAGTGTGCTCCATCAATATTCACCATCAGATTTACCTTACGTATCAGTTAAGATGCTTAATTCTGGATCAACTGCACATTTTTACTGAATCAATGCCTCAGAGGAGAGCCCAAAATAATAATTTCTAACAACTTTATAATGCTTTTTAATGCTTTCTAAATTATGAGATGTTCTGTTACCTATAACAAAAGGTTTTGTCTCCTCCAAAAACCTTTCAATTGTCTTTAAGCCAGCTAGAAGTCATTGAACCCATTATATCTTATAAAAACCACATAGAATAATACTATATAAGGTTTTCAAAGACTACCTTTTCAGAATAAGATCAAAAGGTCTTTCTTTGAGTTGCTTCTAGTAGATTTGAATGTCCAGTCTTCTGGTTAGTAATTAAAGGCAGTATGCCAGTCTGCTAATATGAATAAATAGTTCCCGTCAGTAGAAATGTGGTAGTCATTGTGGACTTGCTTTAGTTAATCATATTCAATTCAAGGGGTCAAGTTCAAGATTAGGCATCACATTTAAAAAGATCACTTTGGCAGAATTAAAGAGGTTTCTGATTTTGTTGGCTTTAAACATTGCACTATTTTATGAATTTATGTCAGAAAAAGAATTCATGCAACAAATGTAAAGTGTTATTAATTTATGCATTCATTTATTCATCCAATCAAATTTATTGACTGCTGGATAAGTGCTAAAGATAAATCAATGCATAAATTAAAGTCGCTTCCTTTATGATGTTAATATTTTAGTGAAAAAGGTAGGATTGAATTGGATGCCTTACTTATTAATTGGAAATAAATTCAGATGTCATTGGGAGTATATTTAAATAACAATAGTTTACATAAAATTAAAGTTCATTTTTATCTCACATAAATCTCCCAAATTTCAATCCAAATGAATTATGATTTTAAGAACTCTTTATATATTGCTAAAGTTCTATGTACAAACTTTGAAATCATTGTGAAAGAAGATAACATGAACAAAACTGAAAGCAGGAGAGAGAGAAAAATGAACAAAAAGGGGTAAAGTGCTCTTGCTCTTAAAATAAATTCTCATGAAAAATGTGACACAAAGTCACACACTCACAAACACAACAAAGAGTAATAGTGTGATAAAGACTGATGAAAGTCTTGGAATTGTCATCCTTAAGGATGTTCACCTCTGGGATTAGACTTTTAGTCAAGTAACAGACCAGTTAATTGGATGAATATTAAAGAGTTAAAAACTCCATAGAATAATTAACAATCAAATATTAAAAAGGCAACAATGGCCCAGGGATAAAGCTCAGGAAGGAGAGCACAATAAGAAAGGAGGAGGAGGGGAGCTCTGGTGGCCTACTGGCAATAAGCTGCACTGCAATCCCAGAGGAACACGGTTCGAATCCACCAGATGCTCTGCCAGAGAAGGAGGTGCAATATCCTCCTGTACCAGTCAGATCTGATTTGACGGTACACGCACACAAAATAATAATAAAGAAATATATTAAAAAAAGAAAGGAGGAGGAATTTAAAGAGTAAACACAGGGAAAACGTGGGAAGAACATGGTTGTATTGTGTGATTTATAGTTAAATATCATGAAACAAATTCTATATTAACTGTAGAATGCAAAACTAATTTGTCCTCTAATCTTTCTGTGAAATCACAATAAAAATTTAGAAATGAGATGAAAAAAGATAGTCTCCTTAAAGTTGTGCCATGACAATTCTGCCTACACATTTTGGCAGATATTATTTCAGCAACATCTATTCAGAAGAGAGACTAAGGAATATAGTCTTTATTTGTAACAGTCACATTTAAAAATCAAGAATTCTAGTTAGATAAAAAGAAATTGAAAGACAACTGGAAATCTATGACACTATCATGAGTTCCTTTAGTCTCACAAAACCTAAAGAGCATCCCACTCTAACACAACAAAATAACTTTTTCCTCAAAGTAAAACATCCCCAAATCACTGCATCCACCTTAGAAGCCAGTATCCTGGGTGATGCATATCCCTTTCCTTTTAACATAGCTCAACCATTTCCTGCTTTTTTTATTCCCTAAACTAAAAGACAAGCCATATATATATATATGAGATTGGCCTAGTCCTTTGTGCAAAGATGAGGTGCAAATTTATGAAGTGCTCCAAATTAAAAAAAAAAGAACAGAAAAAAAATATGATCATTGATACTTAATTAACAATATAAAGCCCCTACATACAGACATCCAGAAGATCCTTCCATAGCAAATCAAGTGACTTAATTGGACAATCCATCAGGTTGCTTCTGGTTTTGTACATGAGTAAGAAATTCCTCCTTCACTGATCAGCAAAGTCTCTGACTCAGCCTTTACAAGTATCCTGCTTTTTTATAATCATCTTTGTATGCCTTTATTGGGAATTAAACCTCTTTGGGACTAAGTGATGTTATTAAATATTAGAGGACTAAGAAGAGAAGATTTAAAAGACACGCTCAAGGAGACAATGAAGAGTATTATTATGATATATCAAACACCTGGAGTTAGAAAACTATAAGTGAAAAAAAATTGCCACTTCTCAAGATAAAAGAAATGAAGAAAATGTTCAAGCTTCAAGTTGCTTACTAAAAGATTCCAGCTGCAAAATGCACAGGAAATATTGAAAGAAGATGGAAGGAGTACATATCACTATGCCAAAATAATTGGTTCACACTGAAACATTGTTTGGGAAGTTGGACTCTATGAAGAAGAATGTGGCACCAGATTGGAGGAAGACTCATCAATAACCTTTGGTATGCAGATGACATAATCTTGCTTGCTGAAAGTGAAGAGGACTTAAAGTTCTGCTCCAGAAGATCAAAGACTACAGCCTTCAATATGGATTTCAT
>NW_006399815.1:15446424-15447163 GCF_000299155.1 Elephantulus edwardii | reverse complement strand
TTGCTGGTGCCAACAGTGTTGACTGTGGAGCCAAGCAAATACCTGTTGCTAGGAGAGGCTATTCTTTGGAGAGGGACATCATTCTTGGGAAAGTGGAGGGATAGGTAAAGAGAAGAAACCCCTCAACCAGGTTGATTGTCACAGTGATTGCAGCAATGGGCTCAAGTGTGTTAGAGCTTGTGAGGATGGCATAAGATAGGACAAAGTTCAGATCTCTTGTTCATGATGTTGCTATGGGTCATACTTGACTCTATGATATCTAACAACAACAACACACCATTTCAGGAAATAGTATACAATATCAAGAACCAATGGTAGTGAATTAATAAGTCCAGGTTACATCAAACATTGACAAAATACAAGGCTCCAGGAACTGATAAATGCCACTTGAGTCATTACAGTAACCAGATGAAGCCTTAGATGCACCCAGTCTTCTATGACAAGAAATTTAGAAGACACCTACCAGGCCAACCAACTGCAAAAGATCCATATTTGTGCCCATTCAACAAAAACAAAAAGGTAATCCAACAAAATCTGGGAAATTACACCTTAAACAAAGACTCATCAACAACCTGCATTATGCATATGACACAAACTTGTGTGATGAAACCGAGGAGAACTTGAGGCATATGCTGAAGAAAGTCAAGCACTGCAGTCATCAATATGGATTCTATCTCAACATCAAGAAAACAAAGATTCTCACCACCTGGCTAGTTGGCAGCATTCCAAGAGATAGAGA
>NW_006399815.1:15444010-15445009 GCF_000299155.1 Elephantulus edwardii | reverse complement strand
GATCTGACTGGTACAGGAGATTTTCCCTCCTCCTTCAGCAGAACATCTGGAGGATTTGCACCACTCTTCTCTGGGATTGCA
Organism: Elephantulus edwardii; assembly: GCF_000299155.1. Taxonomy (NCBI): domain Eukaryota; kingdom Metazoa; phylum Chordata; class Mammalia; order Macroscelidea; family Macroscelididae; genus Elephantulus; species Elephantulus edwardii. The sequence goes on along the minus strand of NW_006399815.1, from coordinate 15,444,928 downwards.
GTGTAGCTTCTTACCACTAGGCCACCAGAACTCACCAGAGAAGAGTAGGATTTTAAAGCTCCATCTCACATACTTTGGGCATGTGGCCATGAGGGACCAATCCTTAGAGAAGGACATCATGCGCAGAAGGGTGTAGGGACAGTGTAGGAGAAGAAGACCCCAGATGAGATGATTTGATATAGTAACTAAGGCGATGGGAGTAGGTGTGTCAGAGTCAGTGAGACTGTATCAGGACAGAGCAGGTTTTAGAGCTTTTGTACATAGGGTTGCTGTGAGTCACAGGTGACTCAGCAGCACATACAACAATAGCTACAGGTCATTTGGGATTAAGAACATTATCCACACCAAATTAGAGTTTATTTAGTGGGGGGAAAATCCTCGAAATATAATCGGTCATTGGTATATTTGCTCCAGGTCAGTTCCGTTTATAAGTACCAAAACAAAAATCTCATTAGACAACCTTTGTCCTGAAAATGCTAGTCTTCTAATTGTTGACCTCTGGTTTGTGCCCAGGTCCCATTTCTCTCAATTAAGCAGAGGTTATCTTGAGGTCCTGTAAAGTCACAGACTTTTGTTGGAAGCCAGAAATCTCATCTTTTTTTTTTCTCCTCCCATTTTATGTCAGAGATATAAACTACTTCAAAAAGCAATTTTTGTCTTTATCACCCAGTAAGGCATTTACAGTCATCACTTATAACTGTTTCTTTCTGGTGTAAATAGAAATTGACTTTTTCAGTATACACAGTCCAAATTATAGACTTTCCATCAATGTAAGTGCAGGTTAGATATTTAGAAAATATTATAGCAAGTTATATTTCTCTCCTTCTTAAGGTTTGTTGTAATCAGAAAGAAACATTGAATGCAGAAAACGTTGAATTTTTCCTATTACTTTTATAAAGTTATAATAGCAATTGAAGT
>NW_006399815.1:15432881-15442703 GCF_000299155.1 Elephantulus edwardii | reverse complement strand
AGCAATGATGTCATCTTGATGACTAAGGTGTGCTTGATTCAGGCCATGGTTCTTTCAGTCACTTTCTCTGTGTAGAAGAGCTGAACAATAACTAAGAATGACAGTAGAAGAATTGATGTCTTTAAACTATGGTGTAGGAGAAGAACACTGAATACCCAGCAGATTGCAGAAAGTACATGTCTTAGAGAAAGTGTAGCCAGTGATGCAGGTGGAGACAAATATGATAAAGTTGCATCTCATATACTTTGAACATGTTGCTAGGAGAGGCTATTTCTTCGGGAGGGACATCATACTTGGAAAGGTGGAGGGATTATGAAGGAGAAGAAGATCCTCCATCAAGTGGATTGACACAGTAACTGTATTACAGAGATTGTAAGGATTGTACAGGACAGTACAGTGTTCATATCTATTGTTCACAGAATCTCTGTGAGTCATACTTGACTTGACGGCTCCTAATAACAACAGCAGTCTTCTTATTTAAGTGCTACTTGTCTGAACCAAACAAGGAATACAGCACAGTTTAAAATCAGGAAGGGTAAGTGTAAGGGCTGTATCCTTTCTCCAAACCTTTAGGGAGAGAAATTTTTTTTAAAAGCTGAACTCTATTAAGAAGAATGTGGCATCAGGATTGGTGGATGACACAAACAACCTGCATTTTACAGATGATATAAGTTTGATTGCTAAATGCTGCAGAAGATCAAGGACTACAGCTCTGAGAATGGATTACATCTCAACATCAAGGGAGGATAAACATCCTCACCACAGGACCAATAGTCAATATTATGATAAATGAAGAAATTATTGAAGCTGTCAATGATTCAATCTGCCTTAGATCAGCAAGCAACACTCTTGTTACAAGCAGTCAAGAAATCAGAGACATATTGCATTGGGCAAGGCTGCTATCAGGGACCTCTCCAAAATGCTGAGGGGAACTGATGTCAGTTTGAAGTAAAGTGCACTTGACTCAGGTCATGGTCTTCTCAGTCACCTGTTGTGCATCAAGAGCTGGACAATGAGTAAGGATGACCGAAGAATAATTGCTGCCTTTGAGATGTGGTGCTGGAGAAGATTACTGAGTATCCCTTGGACTACCAAAAATGAGCAGATATGCATTGAGGAAAGTGTAGTCAGACAGCTCCTAGGAGACAAAGATGGTGAAGCTTTGTCTTTTATACTTTAGACATGTTGCTACGAGGGGCTATTCCTTGGAAAGTGACATCATGCTTGGAAAGATGGAGTGTCAGCAAAGGAGAGGAAGACCCTCAAAGAGATGGATTGACACAGTGACTTCAGCATTGGGGTTGAATGTGTCAGAGATGATGAGGATGACACAGGATAGAACAGGATTCAGCTTGGCTGACCACAGGGTCACTATGAATCACACTCGTATTGACAGCACCTAACAACAACAAGAAGTTGGCTGTGACTCTTGGTAACAATGTGCAGCAGAACAAAACCCTGCCCGTGTTCCATCTTCACAATCTCAAATGTACAATGACACATCACTGCAGTCACTGGATCGATCCATCTCAACGAGGATCTCCCTCTCCTTTACTTATCCTCCACTTTTCCAAGTATAATGTCCTTCTCCGGGGACTCGTTCCTACTCCAAACATGCCCAAAGTATGTCAGATGAAGTTTCATAATTCTCACTCTGGCTGCACTTTTTTCAAGCAAGACAAGTTTGGATGGGTTGGTTTTTTTCCCCTTTTGATGTCAATAGTATATTAGATATATTCAATATTCTTAACTAGCATATTGCGAATATATAAATTGTTATTTGATTTTTATTGTCTGATGCACATTTTTATGCAGCAACTGAAAATACTAAGAGTTGGATTATATGAATCTTAGTTGTCTAGCTTGGGAAATAAAGCTCTCATTCTTCCTTTTTTATTTTTCTAACCGTAGGTTTCTGCACATTTCATTATACTCTTCTTTTTAGTCCTTTTACTTTACAGTTACTTCCTTTTAGTCAGAGTTTCTACATTTTGGTCTATCGCTCCCCTGTCTTAATGAGATTTTGCTCTCTTCACATGTTATTTCCTTGACATCACAACTCATCTGGTTGTTGGTCATGTGTGTTCAGTGATACAAATTTGTTCTTGAGATGGTGCCTAAATTTTGATATTACATATTTGAGGTCCTATAATTTTTGGTTTTATTTTAATTTTCTTCAGCTTCAATTTGAACTTATACAGGAACAATTGATGAGCTTTTCTACTGCTGGCCACTAGGTTTTTTACTGAACAATGATCATCTTCTCTTTTCACAAATGTAGTCAATTCACTTTCTGTACATTCTATATCATCAGGTCCTTAAGTGTGTTATTGTTGTTATGTGCTGGTGAGTACGACATATAGTGGCTCAATGAACAGCAGATCTGAATCATGTCCTTCCCTGCATCATCATCATCATCATCTTCATTGATATTCGTGAGCCCATTGATGCTGTCACTGTGTTATCCAACTTGTTGAGAGACTTCCTCTCTTCCTCTCTTTCACTGGCCCTCTGTCTTCCCGCCATGATGTTCCTTTCCAACGCATACCCCCTCCCAGCTACTTGCCAAAATATGTGAGACAAAGCTTCGCCATCCTTGCCTCTTAACCAGACTTCACCTGCTCTGATACATATCTGTTCATTCTTTTGGCAGTCGTAGGATAGCCGTCAATCCTTCTGTTATCCTTATTCATTATCCAACTTTCAGACGTATAGCAAGTAATCAGAAAAAAACCAAACAAACAGACCACCATACCATGGATTATATGAGGTGCACCTTGGATTTTAAATTGACATCACAGCTTCTCAGTACTTTGGAGAAGTCTCTGGCAGAAGACTTTCCCAACACAATACATCCTTTGATTCCTAGATGGCTGGTGCCAAGTGTGGTGATTGTGGATACAATTAAGAAGAAGTCATTGACAATTTCAATCTTTTCTTCATTTTTTTGTGATGTTACCTATTGGCCATATGTATAGATCCTTCTTGTGTGTTATAAATAAGTATTTTCAATTAATAAGTCACTGATTGTATAAAATTCTATCATTTAATCTCCAGGCTCATTTCTACAATTAAAGGTCTATTTTCCAATCACCTATCCTTTTTGTTTCCAACTTTTGTATCCCAATCTTTGTTGCTATTATTAATGCATGTTGACTGCATGCTTGATCAAATTCAGAATGCAAACATTGAAAGAAAACCTCAATTTCTTACCTTTGATTTTAGAGATTGGTGCATAAACTTGAAAAAGAGCCATATTAATAGGTCTTTTTGTATGCATATGGTATCCTATCACTAATACATTGAACTTCAGGATAGATCCTTAATTTTTTTATAATTAATACAACATTATTCCTCTTCAATATGTAATTCTCAGCATTGTATACTATAAAATGGTCAATACCAGTCTACATCAGCTCACTAGTACCTAAGAGTATGATTTTTTTGAGTGTTGCATTTCTGAAAATGTAAACATTTTCCTGGATTCATGTTTAATGCATTAAATATCCTAAGTATTAAAGTTTGCAATTGTTCCACCTCATTTTAAGTCCTACTATATTAGTAAATTAAGGTGGAGTGAAAGCTTTACTCTGTCCACCTCTTTGAGGTAGACTCTGATTTGAGGAGGCAATTCTTCCCAGTAGCATTTTTTTTATTTTATTTTTTTTGTGTACCATCAAATTGGATCTAATTGGTATAGGAGGAGATTGTCCCTCCTTCTCCAGAGAATCTTGTGGATTAGAACCACATACCTCTGGGATTGCAGTGCAGTTTCTTGCCACTAGGCCACCAGAGCTCCCTCCCAGTAGCATTTTTACTGTCTTCCAATCCAAGATCTTCATCTTCTAGAAGTATACACTGCAATATTGTTCAGCTAATCAAAGGGTTTTTGAGGGCCTGTTATTTCAGAAGTAGATGGCCATGCTTGCTTCCTAAGCAGTCTATTTTAGTCTAGAAGTTTCCCTGAAACCTTCCCATCATTAGTAACCCAGTTGGTATTTGAAATGGTAGCCACATAGCTTCCAGCATCACAACAACATGTAACCACCACAGTAGAAGCAACTGATAGATAAGTATTGAGATTAGAGGTTATGTCAAAAAGGTTCGTTATAATCTATAGAATTATATTTCAAAAAATCATTTTTTGTAGATATTAAAGAATTAAACAAGCCAGCAAAGGTCAGACGGTCCCTATTGCCATAAGCGATGGTAGTGAAGTACGCCTTCTGGTTCCAAGGTATATGTGTTGGAAAGCTTCCAGAGCTCAGGTAATAGCCAACATACATGAAAGTCTCAAATGAGTGTTATGCCCATAGACTTGAAAGAAGGTGAAAATTTCCCAAAAGACTCAAAAAGTCTTCCCCTAAAATACGTACTCAGAATTTAGACTTCAAACCTCCTAAATTTTACATCTGTTAAAGCCATCAATTTAGGGTATTTTTGTTATAATCATTCTAGATAATATGATAAGGTCAATAATTTGGTTTTCCAATATGTTGGAGATAATTGTAAGTTATATTCCCATGTATGACTTCAATCTCTTTACTCTATTCCACATAAAATTACATAGTCTCAAAGATATATGTAATAGCACAACTTCATACATACATTTCACCAAATGAGTCACTGAGTCATGCATGGCTGCAAGGAAAGCTTAGCATGTCATTCATATTTATGGAAGAGCCATGTTTCCAGCTAACTGTCAGGAATTTCCAGCAGTGGAAGTATTAGGTCAAATATTAAAACCAAGTTAGCTATATATTCCAAGACCACTTAAATTCTAAAGGTATATGATTCTAAACTATACTCTTTGTAGTGAAAAAAATGCTTGGTAAAAAGCTGTGAATTTAACTAATGATTTTTCCTTGTTTTGGCCATTATGTTCTTCAATTAATTTTTATTACATACAAATTTGTGCTCTGTGAAATGAAACAACAGTTAACAAAAAATGGAAATATATTTTAACTCATAGTATTATAGAATTATTAAGGAGAATTTAGACATCTTTGTAGAAAAACATATACTTTAGGACTAAATGTTACGGTATTTAATTGCCTTTAGGAGGTTGAAATTTGATACCAGAGAAGTTTGATGTCATCCTTCCCATTACAATCACTTGGGTAAATCCTAAATATTTTCCTCTTTTGAAAACCTGGTATAATTTATCTGGATGAGGTATGTATACTGGCATTGAAAACAAAACAAGAACAGCAGAAACCCCATTTATTTTAATGTGAAGCCACTATTGAGAATCTCTGCCCTCTGTCATTCAGGTACACTTTAGTGAAAAGTTCCCCTCTCTGGTAGTTCAAATCTACCAGCAGCTCCATGGAAGAAAGGTGACAACCTCCTCCCATGAGATTTACAGCCTTGGAAACCCAGTGGAGGGTCAGCTGTCCGTTGGTTTTGATTCAATGACAAGGAGAGTTTTGAAAAAGTACAGCTAAAACTAACCCATAAAACCCAAGTAGAGTTTAAATTGGCACGTGCTGGAGTATAGAAATTTGGCATTTCAGAAAAGCAGCAGGAAAATGTCTGTGCCTTTAATATTTCATTATTTAAATATTAATAACTATAACAGTAACTAATTGGCTTAGGAAATTTATGTACATTCTATTACCAACACCACACTTTTATCTTTGTTCTGATTTGAATTTTCTTGCTTTCTATTCTCATGTTTTATTTACAGATTCTCTTACTTTTTAGCTATCCTTTGCCTGGAAAAGTGTTCTGCGCCTATGTGTGACCACCCCTCATATTCCTGTCACAATATCTGCTACATCCACCTAATATCACAAACCTCTGTACACAATCCAATTTCCTGCAATACAATAACCACCACTCACCATCTTACTTCTTGTAACCAGTTAATGAAATAGTACTTTTCTGTTTAAACTGGAAAAGCATAAACAAAAATACCTTATTGTGTTGTTGTTGTTGTTGTTCTTATTGGGGGGAGGGTAAATTCTCTATTGCTTCCAGTTTGTAATCTTCATTTTCCATAAATAAGATTCTACCTAGACTACAATTCTCCACATCTTCCCAAGAGTCAGTTCAAATTCCATTTCTCCGTTAAGCAATGCAGTCCATGAATAGATCTCATCAGGAGGACACAAGGTTGGTAGAGTAGTACTGTAGAAATGCCCTCAAGTCCCCTGGCTAGCACGTTGAAGCTTCTCTTATTAGATAATATCTGATTTAGGCTTAAAATGACTCTATAGCAACAATATAATCCTTTATAGAAGCATTTGTAACCTATTTCTTTCCAGGTACTTGTTCTCAAAATTACCTTTCTTGTAGATTTGGATTATTTTATGTTGAATCTTTTCTTAAAATGGTCTACAGAAACTCTGAAATTTCTCTTCTAGAGCTTGACCATATAATTATGTTGATTGCACTCCCACTTCTTTATTTTCAAAAGGGCACCAGGTAATTGTAGAGGTGTAGCAGTCTATGCTAGGCTCAAATTCATTTACTGTGCTAATCAAACTTAAACCCTTTGGTTATTGGCAACTCAGTAGCTCTCTCTGCATTTGTGCCTACATTTTACAGCATAAGAAATAAATTAGTAAGCAAAACAGAATGATTAATGGATTCTTAAAAATACTTGCTTTACTGCTTTCCTATTACTTGACACCAGAAACATAATTTCCAAAGCAAACTTAAAATTGAAGAAGAAAAGATTTTTGTAGGTCCCAACCATAAAAGAAAAAAAAAACCATCTTGTTATATCATAATCCAAATGCAAAAACTTCCAGTATTCTGTTAGCGTGTATCGTCAAGTCAGAGCCAACTCATAGTTAATCCTCCTGGAGGATTAGGAAATTGCACATCTTTTTCCCATGAATTTGAACCCGGTGCCTTTGGGATGGCAGCATAACTCCTTAACACTAAGCCATCAGAGCCCTCTAGGTATTCTAGATATGATAAATATAAAATATAATTTAAATAATAAGCGTTTGTGAGATCATCTTTCTTATAAGTATTTCAAGAATTATTTAAAAGCAAACAATAAACCATTTGAACTTTTTCATGTATGTGCTGAGCCCATGAAAGTAAATTCTATATACAGATGTGTTTATATAGTGTGATGGGAAATCTTCTCCTGTGTGATATACTGCCTCTGAAACCCACTGGAGGGACAGCTGCAGGTTGATTCTGGCTAACAGGTAAATAACAACAACATGGCCAAGCAGGCAAGAAAACATGGTGTAGGCAAATAGATTATGTGTCATCAAAAGCCTGTTATTGTTGTTGTATACTGTAGTTGGAACTGATCCATAGCTAACCCTCCAGCAAGTTTTCAGAGGTTATCATATGGAAAGAGACTGCCCATCTTTCTCTCTCAAAGTTGCTGGTGACCTTGAACCATGTCCCTTCAGGATTCAATGCAGCTTCTTACCACTAGGCCACCAAAGCTCCCTACAATAGCCTGAGTAGTGCCAATAATTTGTGACTCATGGCTAGCCTAATTGTTGCCAACTTTAACCTATACAGTGGTTCTGCAGAAGAAAGATCTAAGAAATAGCTTCCATGAAGATGACAATCAAGAAAACCCTGTGCAGTTCTTGAAACCTGAAACACCTGTCATTGCCATGAGTTAGAATCAATTTGATGACTCCAGATCTTCATCAGTTCCTAAAATATACATAAGTTGAAAATGTTTTTCTCTATATATGGATAAGGGAATATGCACAGTGTATTCACTAACGAAGACAAGCTACAGAAAAATACATGTAACAAAAGGGTTTGTGTAGAAGAAGAGGATATTGAATAAGCCTATAGACTAGTAGCAGAATGATATTAAAGAAATTGTAAATAGCATCTACCCCTTAAGATGCAGATTTGTTGAAATGAAGAGATAGAATAGAATGCTGAGATCCACCATTCAATTTAAACCTATTTGCACTCTTTTATTTTGGGGAAACTCTAGAATGAAATATTTCAAAAGTAAACATAATGAGCTCTACCATTGCTCAATTCTTGGTGTACAGACATCTTCCTAAAATCCTCACCTTAATTGCTTACTCTCTGTGGTCTTGGAATTGCTTGTGAAGTGCAACAGTGAAGTCGATTTTAGTAGAGATTGACTGAGACTTTAAAGATTTCATTATTTTTTTCATTAATAACTACAACCTAGGAAACTAATCCAAGAGTTCAATATGGAGGTGACCACAGGGTGAGGAAATTAATTCCTGGCAAGGACTGATACAATCAACTCTCTCTCATGTTTTTAGTACAAGCTATCATTAGCCAAGCATGTTACCACTGTCAAGGTTTTGCTTGGATTTCTGCCCCCTTAGCCAAATCAATATCTATTTTGTAAAAGCCTCTTGGCTGACTTGAGAATTATAAATTGTGTTAGATCTGGAAGAGACCTTGAATATTATTTTTTCTATCCTTTCCATCTGATTATTGGGAGGGCAGAGCTGAAATTGGTGTTTCCTAACCTCTGCACTTGTGCAGTTGTGATTCAGTAACAATGGTGTTGGTAATTAAGTTCTTTTCAAAGCTGTAGATAACTAATTATTCTCTTTCTGCTTTTGATCTTTGTTGTCACACTAAATTACTTGTTTGGTGATATTTTTATTTTCAAATGATGACCCATAGCAAAATTTATGCCTTCAAAACCTGAAAATCTCCAGTCTTTTTGGTCAAGATTCTTCTGAGATAGCTTGGCTAAAACCGAGGAATCTAGATTTCAGGAAAAGAGCTTGTCAGGGATGTGCTCTGCCTCCATAAACTTTTCGATGTTCATGTAGAACAGATCATTTGAGAGGCTAGACTTCATAAGGAAGAATGCAGCATCAGTATTGGAGGAAGGCTCACCAACAACCTGCATTATGCAGATGATACAAATTTGCTTGCTGAAACTGAGGAGAGCCTATAGCATTTGCTGCAGAAGGCCAAGGACTGTAGTTTTCAATATAGATTGAAATTGAAGCTCAAAATAAAAAGACAAAGATTAACACCACTGGCCCTATTGGCAGCATCATGATAAATGGAGACATGATTCTTGGATTAGCAGTGCTATACAAATGAAAGTAATAACCATAATATGCAGGTAATACCGTTTTGCTTGCTGAAAGTAAATAAGTACTCATGTTTTGCTTTCAGCAAGCAAAGTTGTGTTATATACATATCTTGGGTTATTAATTTCATCCATATAGCACTGCCAATCCAGTAAGTAACATCAAAATAAACAGAGAAAACATTAATGTCAAGGATTTAATTTTACTTGGATTGACAAGCAAACTCATGGAAATAGTCACCAAGAAACACTGTAGTGCGGTGGACAAATAAATCTGTTGCATGTTGTTGTTAAGTACCATTGAGTTGTTGACAACTCACAGTGACTATGAACAAAGACCTGAACACTTGTATAGCTTTTATCGTTTCTCTAAATTCATAGAGTTTCCGGAGGCAAGCTATTTTGGAAGCGGATGCCACTCCTGTTTCCAAGCCTGTTTTAATCTGGAAGCTCCACCAAACACTGTTCATCCTGGATAGCCATTATCACATTTGACACATTAATGTCATAGTCTTTAGCATCACAGCAACCACAGAGTTACCTCTGTAGAGCAAATTGACAGACCAGTGCTATACGACTTAGAAGAATGTTTGACCAAAAACAATTAAAACCACCCCTGAGGGCTGCAGATTAAAATCACACACCTTTGGCTTGGTAGCATAGGACATTTTTAATGTTAAAAGGTAAATACAGAACTTTGAATACTAATGTCAGCTTGGCCCAAGCCATTGTAATTTCTCATAACTTCCACATGCAGGTAATGAATAAAATATATAGTTGTTGTTGTTGTT
>NW_006399815.1:15425367-15432365 GCF_000299155.1 Elephantulus edwardii | reverse complement strand
AGTATTGAATATACTTGATCCAGAAGAACAAAAAAAATTATAATCTGTCTTAGAAGAAGTGCATCAAGAATCCTTAAAAGTAAGAATGGTAAAGCTTAGTTTTGCATACCTTGAACATGTTACCAGGAGGGACTAGTCCTTGGAAAATGATATCATGTTTTATAAAGTAGAGGTTCACTGAAAAAGAGGAGGAAATAGATTGACAAAGTAGCATCAATGGATTTAAACCTAATACAGTTTACAACGATAATGAGGATGGCACAGAACCAAGTAGTGTTGCATTCTATTGAGCATAGTGTCGCTGTGTCAAACATAACAGGACAACACCTAGTAACAGCACACCAGGCTGCTAATGTTAGCACTCAATACCCTAAACTGTGGCACAATCATCTCTAGTCCAGAATTCCTTTTCTGGTTTTGGGTCTAAGATTTGGATGGATTATGGAACATTCAAACATCGATGTATCTTAAGTATTTAAAACAAAGCAGTAAAAGATTTACTTCACCTACTTTATTCTTTGCTCTTGTATCAAACATCAAAATCTACTCAAGTGCTCAAACCAAGCCTGGGATGCAGTTACTATTTCACTTTCTCATTCACTTCTTAAGCTAATCTGTTTGGATCATTTGTTTCTTTTAAATTCTGAATAAAATCACCACTGAGCAGTTTCTATTAAATTGTGAGAAATCATTTAGCAAGTTAAAATGAATCATTTTGTATTTTTAGATCTTCCATGAATCAAGACAGATTTGATCATCTTACTCTGCTGAATACAGAAAAAAGAAATGGTAAGAAAAATTATATTGAGAACACCATCAGCTAATTTTCATCAGCAAAAGTACAGTTGTCATTTTCATATAGTGTCATGATATGTGTGGAGTTTATCTTTCAATATGGTTTCCCTAGGTATCTAAATGTGCATGACTGGCTATGTGGAGGGATGGGACTATGTGAATGGAGTGTGTTAGTGTTAGCCTTTCCACAGAAAGAATGGTCAGTCTTGTAATCTGCAAGGGGATTGGCTAGTCTCATCAATAAATTGAAAAACTCTAGCCACAGAGACCGATCTTCCTCTTATCAATGAAGAAGAAAGAGACCTCCTGTCACTACCAAGGTGACACTACCAGGAAAAGAGCAACCATGGACAAAATGGAAACCTGGAGAAATGATTTGAGATGAGACCTTGGACTATTGGGGATTGGGGCAGGAGAACGAGAAGGTGATCCAATTTTGGCAAGGCTGTGAATTTGGGAACAATGGCCTGGAGCCACAGGCTCAGGGCTGATGTGCCTGTGTGCACATTTTGGGAGCTGTCTTGACTGTATTTCAGTATTGATTTGGGTTATAAACTTTTGATGTACCAAATATGGTTCTGCCTGGTCTGTGAGCTATTGTATTGGATTTTGGACCCTGGAAAGCAATATGGTTGGTGTTGAAATGAATAGAAAGAGGTACAAGAGCATGGGGGAGATTTCTGACCTGATGGGAATTGGTTTTGTGTTATTGATGCTGTTTACAGGGGCAGTTCTACTTTGTGAAGTTGGTTGAGGTCAGATATGGCCTTCCTTATGTGGTCTTTGCTCTTTTTACAATGTGTTAAGTAAAAAAATTAACAAATTTGACTTACACTTTTTAACTGAAATTATAGTAGAGTTACCTAAAAGATAGGCGTCAGATGTTTTACAGGGGAGCAATTTCATTGTTTAACTTAGGCTATGCTTTCCATAGATAGGCCTCAGACTTTCCCTTCCATTATCAACAGCCATTAAAAACATTCATTACTTCTTATTTGAATGGATGCCACAATCTCCCTCCAAAATATCTTTATCTCTAGGCTGATACCAGGTAAGCTGATAATCTCCAAAGATAGCAGAAGAAATAGTCTGAAATTTATATTGGATCCTTTTACTCTCTGTATGAAATGCTTAATAGTCCAGCCACAAAAAAATTAGACTGAAAATTCAAATTCCTTAATCTAAAATTAAAGATCTTTCATAATCTTTACTTACCTACCTTCTTACATCTAATTATTCTCATTTTCTTGAAAATACCTTTTATTCTATTCATAACACAGTGCTTACATTTGTCTGAGTGCTGTGATCTTCCTACTTCTGTGCTTTTGCATTCTTATTCTCTTTATCTGAAAAGTTCCAAACTTTCTTCTCTGTTACCTTCCTAATTTGCTTAACTGGTTCCTATACATTTTTAAAAGTTACTTCAATATTCCTCTTTCTCCAGGAAGAGTTCCAGCTCTGCCTACATTATTTTCTGTTCTCTTAATAACATTACACATGTAAATATATATCCCATTTTTCCTGAAATTATCAGCTGTTTCTATCTCTTTTTAGAATGTAAGCTTCTTGAGAACCAAGGTCATATATTATTTACATGTGTATTCTCTAATGCATTCTCAGTTGCTTACTCTGTAAGGAATTCCTTAAGTGAGGGTGGTTTCAACAGCAAAAATTACTGAACAATTCCCAAAGGAAAGAGAAGAATAAGCAGACAGGCACTTAGGGAAAAATTGGCTTGTTTACTTTAAGGAGCTGTAATAGCACAGTCTGTAGATTTCTGATGGCTCAATTCCACCAGTAACTTCCAGGAGGAAGATGAGACAGTCCCTTCTGATTTGGATTTACAGTGTTAGAACCCCAAAGAAGGATTCAAACCAATGGCGTGGATTAACTGAGAAATTTCTTTAGTGCCTTTTGTTTTCTTATATTTTATGTCAAGAAATATGTGTTGACACAGAGAGAATCTGTCTTGCAGGGTTAGCATGAGTGGGATAGGAGAATAAAAACTAATAAATAGATAATCTGGATTTAAAAAAAGAAATACATTATAAAAGATTGATATTTATTGAATTTATTTTGTGCCAGTGTGCCAGAATCAACTCACAGATGATTCTCCAGAAGGTTTCAAAAGCAGTAAATTGCATGGGAAGAGGTTGTCCATCTTTTGCCAGTGGAGCAGCTGGTGATTTGGAACTATATGCCTTTGGGTTCACAGTGCAGCTCCTTACTATTAGGTCACCTGCGCTCTTAAAGTGTTAATGTTGTTAAACACTGTTCAGTCAAGAATGATTCACGACCACCTAACAACATGCCAAAGTATGTGAAATGAGGTTTCACTATCCTTGCCTCCAAGGAGCACCCTAGCAGCACCTTTTCCAAGACATATTTGGTTTTGTCCTTTGGCTAGCCCATGGGATATTCAGCACTCTCATCCAATACCACAGCTCAAAGGCAATAATTTTTATTCTGCAATTCACATACATAATCTAACTTTCAGCTGTATAGAAAGTGATTGAAAAGATTATGGTTTACAACAGGTGCACCTCAGTCACCAAACTTATATCATTGCTTTTCAGAGGTCCTTACAATGGACCTTTTCAATAAAATATGTCTTTTGACTTCCTGGCTACTGGTACAAAGGGTGTTGATTAAAGGCCTAAAATAACAGGATACTGAAAACCCTGTGAACAGCAGAGGAATGTTGTTGGATATAGTACTGGAAGTAGTGCCCTACGATTGGAACAGTCTTAATGAGAAAAAAAATCTGCAAGTATCCATCAATAATTTGAATGTGGAGTGTTTGAATTATGGATACAAAAACTTGAAAGTTGTTAAAAATGAAATGGAATGCATAAAGATTGATATTTTAGGTATTAATGGGCTGAGATGGGCTGACACTGACCACCTTGAATGAGGGAATTCTATGATCTATTATAGCAGGAATGCAAAATTAAGAAAGAATGGTCTTGGATTCATAATAATAGAGACTATTTTAAAATCTATCTTGAATAACAACACTGAATTACAAGCTACTATCCATGAACATCATAATGACATCATGATAGATGGTGAAAAGATTGTGATTGTTGACAGCTTCAGTTTGCTTGGATCTACAATCAACACTCTTGGTACCAGCATCAAGGAAATTTAAAGATGAATTGCATTGGGAAAGTCTGCTGTCAGACACCTCTCCAAAGTACTGGAGAGCAACCATCTCAGTCTGAAGACTAAGGTGTGTCTGATACAGGCCATGGTCTTTGCAACTACTTGTCATACATCAGAGAACTGGACTAGGGATGATAGAAGGGGAATGATGCCTTTGAGCTGTGGTGCTGGAGAAGAGTATTGAATATATACCATGAACTCGTAGGAGAACAAATAAGTTGATCCTAGAAAGGATGAAGCCAGGCGGCTCCTTGTTGCTGTTGTTGTTGTTGTGTGCCATCGAGTCACTTGTGACTCATAGCAACTCTATGTACAAGAGCTCTATACGCTCTTCTATCCTGTGCCAATCTAGCCATTCCAAATGCACTTATCGCCACCTCCCTAGTCACAGAATCGATCCATCTCATCAAAGGTCTTCCTCTCCTTCACTGCCCCTCCACTCTGCCAAACATGATGACCCTCTCCAAAGACCAGTCCCTCCTTGCAACATGCCCAAAGTATGTCAGACGAAGCTTCAGAATCCTTGACTCCAGGGAACATTCTGGCTTCACCATCTCCAGGACAAGCCTGTTTGTTCTCCTAGCAGTCCATGGTATATTCAACACTGTTCTCCAGCACCACAGCTCAAAGGCATCAATTCTCTTTCTATCAACCCTAGTCACTGTCCAACTCTCTGATGCATAGCATGTAATTGCGAAGACTATAGCCCAGATCAGGCGCACCTTAGTCTCCAGTCTGACATCGTTGCTCTTCAGTACTCCTGAGAGGTTCCTCACAGCCAACTTTCCCAATGCAATTCATCTCTTGATTTCCTGGCTGCTATTACCAAGAGTGTTGACCGCAGAGCCAAGTAAACTAAAATTGTTAACTATCTCAATCTCTTCACCATCCATACTGATGCTGCTAATTGGCCCAGTGGTTAGAATCTTTGTTTTCTTGATGTTGAGCTTCAATCCATATAGGAGGCTGTAGTCCTTGATCTTCTGCAACAAGTGCTTCAGGTCCTCCTCAGTTTCAGCAAGCAGAGTTGTGTCATCTGCATAACGCAAGTTGTTGGTGATTCTTCAACCAATCCTGATGCTACATTCCTCTTCGTACAGCCCAGCATCTCGGATGATCTGTTCTGCATAAAGGTTGAAAAGGTATGGAGACAGACTACATCCTTGATGAACCCCCTTCTTCATTTTGAACCACGAGTGTCTCCTTGCTCTGTTCTGACAACTGCCTCTTGGTCCAACTATAAGTTTCGCATTAGCACAATCAGATGTTCTGGGATTCCTATTCTTCTCAGAGTCAGCCACAGCTTATTGTGATCCACACAGTCAAAACCCTTTGCGTAGAGGCAAGAATTCTGAAGCTTTGTCTGACATACTTTGGACATGTTGCAAGGCGGGATCAGTCATTGAAGAGGGTCGTCATGTTTGGGAAGATGGAGGGACAGCACAGAAGAGGAAGATCCTCGATGAGATGTATTGATTTAGCACTAGGGTAATGGGGATAGGTGTGTCGGAGACAATAAGATTGGCAAAAGATAGAGCAGGGTTTAGTTCTGTTGTACATAAGGTCGCTATAAGTCAGAGTCAACTTGATGGCACATAATAACAACAAATCCATAGCATGCAAAGCAGGGCTGTTTTTACAATATTATTCAAATTTACACACTAACAACTAAAGCTAGAGATTGGAGAAATTGAAGATTTCTGTGACCTTTGGCAGTCAGAAATTGGTTGAACATGAGATCAAGATTCATTAATAATAATTGGTGACTGGAATGCAAAAGTTGCAAACAAAGAAGAGGGACTGGTAGTCTCAACTTATGGAATTATTTACAGAAAAGAGATTGAATGATAAGATTTTGTACAACAATTTATTCATCAAAAATACAAGCACCAATTATACACATGGATCACAATTGATGGACTACACAAGATTCAGACTGACTCCATCTGTACAAAGAATCATTGGAGAAACTGAACATCAACCAAAACCAGGTCAGGTGCTGACTGTGAAAAGAACCATCAATTGCCAATGTACAATTTTAAATTGAAGCCAAAGAAAATGAATACAAGTCTACAAGAATCAAAATATGACCATGAGTATATCCACTCAAATTTAAATATTATTTCAAGAAAAGATATGAAACATTGAACGCTAGTGATCGAAGACCAGATGAGTTGTGGATGGAATCAATTATATCATCCATAAAGAAAGCAAAAGACTATTACAAAGACAGAGTTTAAAAAAAAAACAACCAAAATCAATGCCAGAAGAGATTCTGAAATGGCATTAAAATGTTGAGAAGCTAAAATGAAGAGACAAATTGCCAAAGTAAAAGAAATGAAGATTTCAAAAGGCAGCATGAGAAGACAATGCAAAATAAAAAAAAAATGTGCAAAAATTTGGAGCTGGAAAAGAAAAAGAGAAGAACTTGCTAGAATCTCAAGGTGAAATCACTGAAAACAACTTCAAGCCTCAAGTTTGAACTGAAAGATGCCATAGTAAAATCCTTAATGATCCAGGAAGCACTAAAAGTGTATGAAGAGAATACAGTCACAGTACCAAAAAAAAAAAGACCCATTCAGATATATAGTGAATGGTCAAAACCCAAAGATTATAAAAGGATTGATTAGATACTGCAATAAATTAATTATACAAATCAATGCTGATTAATGTAATAAAAAACAAATATACAAATTCTTGAGAAGCAAATGATTTACAAACCTTTACTGAAATAAAAAAAATAAATTCTTAAAAAATGTGTGTTGAACAATAGTTGATTAAATATAATAATCAATTAATTATGCTAAGCAATAGTGATATATAAAATGACTCGACTGTGGTAGAAGAAAACACCATAAAATACATATGAAAAGAATTATGCATTGAATGTTGTTGTTATTGTTATGTGCCGTCGAGTTGTTTGCGACTCATAGCGACCCTATGAGTCAACAGCCCTATGAGTACAACAGCCCTAAACCCTGCTCTATGCTGTGCCAATCTCATTGCCTCTGACACACCCATCCCGATTACCCCAGTCA
>NW_006399815.1:15422414-15424243 GCF_000299155.1 Elephantulus edwardii | reverse complement strand
CATTGATAATAATGGGTGACTGGAACGCCATGAATGTATTTCAATATTATTATGAAAGCTTCATTTCTCTTTCCAGACTGTTCTTCTTTGTCCTCAAATCCAAATGCATTGTCATCAATTTGATTTAAACTCACAGTGACCCATGTTTTTTTCTACAAGAAGAAGTTTATCCTTGAGACTATGGTACCTTCTTATTTTTGGAGCACAGAACTGAGCTCAAATTTCAGCCAAGCAATAGACAAGCTTTTTAGGTGAACAATAGCAACAAAGAGGTTAATGCTCCCTAAAATATTCACCCAGATAAGAATAAAGTCATAGCAATTGCTCAGGCATAAAATTTAGAATGTAGGAAGGAGTAGAATAGAGACTTAGTAGAAAGAACCAGAGGAAGGAGCCAGGAAGACTTGTCACAATGTGGAGGTTGTGGTTAATGTCATAATACAAAATATGTATGAATAGTTAAATGGAAAGTCAATTTGTTCTACAAACTTTCACACAAATCAAAATAAAAAATTTAAAAAGAGAGTAAGAAAGACATTCAAGTGGAAGAATGAAATTCTAAATGAATTGGGATATAACCCAGCAGCCGTTGCATCCTTTCATATACCGTGCAAAATCAGATGATCATAATTATCCCTATAGTCACATTGATGGGCTGCTGAATTTTCAATAGTTCACATAAATAATTTTAAATGAAAGGTAGGTATTGTATTTTAAAGCAGCAAAGTATAAACAACATTTGTTCAGTAATAGAATATTATTGGGAGTGTGCTTGGTTCTTGCCTGTTGTTACATCTGCCTCATTCCCTCACATAAATATATCAAGACCTAGAAGTTTAAAGACTGTTCTCATACAGTTGGGTTAGATGTGTCCTATTTTTTATTCACCCAAGAGGATTGCTAAGATAAAAGTGCTTTTATAACAATTACCTAAGCCTTGCTTTGGCACAGATAGTTGCTCATGTGAAAGAGAAGAATTTTCTGACTGCAAAGTATTCTAGCATAGATTTTATGTGATATAGGCCCTGTTTAAAAAGAAAAGCATTTATATTTATATTTACGTTCATAAATCCTCTTGTACTTGGGAAAAGAGATGAGGCTTAAACATTTTGATGGACTCTATTTCCTTAAAATAAAAAGAAACTGTGCAGAATTTTTGTTAAAATGTTAACACTGTTAAAATGTTTTGTTACATCAACCAAAAAATGGTAGTTCCTTTAATAAGAAGAATCTAGATTCCAAATAAAAGTAGCTTGTCACTTTGGGCACATACTTTGGGCATATGTCCAGAAAGGACCAGTCCTTGGAGAAGAATGTAATTCTTAGAAGGTTGGAGGGACAGCATTGGAGAGGAAGACCCCAGATGAGATGGATTGAAACAGTAACTGGGATAATGAGGGTAGGTGTGTCAGAGTCAGTGAGACTAACTCAGGATAGGGCAGTCTTTAAAGCTACTTCAAAAAGCGGCATGGGAAGACAAAGCAATGTATTTTAATGAAATATGCAAGAAGCTGGAATCAGAAAATCAAAATGGATGAACTCAGACAGCATTTCTTAAGCTGAAGGAACTGAAGAACAATTTGAAGCCTCATGTTATAATACTTAAAGATCCTGAAGGCAGAATGTTGAATGACCCAGGAAGCATCAAAAGAAAATGGAAGGAGTACAAAGAGGTACTATGCCAAAAATAATTGGCTGACACAAAAGAATTTTATTAAACAAGGAGGAAATTCAAGCTGCTCTGAAGGAATTAGCAAAAAGAAGGCCCCAGGAATTGATGGAATACCAATTGACATATTTCAGCAAACAGATGCTGCCCTGGATGCACT
>NW_006399815.1:15420598-15422149 GCF_000299155.1 Elephantulus edwardii | reverse complement strand
AGGAATATCTATTTGTGTTTCATTGACTATGCAAAGGCATTCAATAAATTGTGCCTAATCTTGAGAAGAATCAGAATCCCAGAATACTTAATTGTGCTCAAGTGACACCTATACTTGGAGCAGGAAGCAGTAGCCATAACAGAGTAGGAAAACACTGTATGGTTCAAAATCAGAAAAGGAGTGTGTCAGGGATGCATCCTATCTCCATATCTTTCAATCTTTATGCAGAACAGATAATTAAGGGAAAAGGACTTTATAAGGAGGAATTTGCCTTCAGTAATGGAGGAAGATTCACCAATAGCTGTGTTATTCAGATGACATAATCTTACTTGCTGAAACGGAAGAGGACATGAGGAGTTTGCTGTAAAAGGTCAAGGACTGTACTATTCAATATGGATTAAGAAAACAAAGAGTCTCACCACTGGATCTATTGACAGCTTCATGATGGATGGAGAAGAGATTGAGATAGTTGACAACTTCAACTTGCTTGGTTCCACAATCAACACTCTTGGCACCAACAGTCAAAAAATCAAAAGGTAAATTGCATTGGGAAAGTCTGCTGCTGGGGACCTCTCTAGAGTACTGAAGAGCAACAATGTCAGTCTGGAGACTAAGGTGCACCTGATACAGGCTATGGCACTCACAATTAATTACTTGCTAGCATCAGAGAACTGGACAATGACTAAGTTTGATAGAAGAAGGATCAATGCTTTTGAATTGTGGTGCTAGAGAAGAGTGTTGAACATATTGTGGACTGCCAGAACAAACAGTCCTGTCCAGAAGAGGTTGAAACCAGTTTGCTTCCTGGAGGTAAGGATTTTGAGGTTCTGTCTCATATCCTTTGGGCTCATGGACAAGAGAGACTAGTCCTTAGAGAAAGACATCATACTTGGAAGGGTGGAGTAACAGTGCAGGAACGGAAGACCCAAGATGACATATATTGACTCAACTGGAGCAATGGGATTTGATCTGTTGGAGATGATGAGATTGGCACAGGATAGGACAGGTTTTCGAACTAATGTAATAGGATCACTATGAATTGCAGGGGACTTTATGGGACATAACAACATAAGTTGCTGGTAATTCAATGGCATATAACAACTCAAGACCTCTGGTGGCCAGTGCAGTCCCAAAGGCACAAAGTTCAAATTCACCATTTTACTCTTTCTCTTCACAAAATATTTAATTGTTCTCTTTTTTTAAAACATAAAAAAAATGTAAAGGATATTATTGTTGTCATGTACCATCAAGTTGGAACCAAGTATAGCTGACTGTCCAGGGGATTTTTAGATGCTGTATAACTCATGGGAAGTGATTGTCCGTCTTTTTCTGCTGAGCAGCTGGTGAATTTGAACCACATTTCTTTGGATTGGCAGTGCAACCTCTGACTATTAAGCCACCAAGACTCCACAGGATATTGTCTATCCACAGAATAGTAATTATATCCTTGATGTTTTGAAATCACACCAGATTGGCAGCCAAATGTGCAAGCTTCCTTGTTATTCTCGATCATTTCCACAAACAAGTGGGTTCTATGAGAGTAGCAGTAGG
>NW_006399815.1:15380879-15415493 GCF_000299155.1 Elephantulus edwardii | reverse complement strand
ATGGATTGATTCGGTGACTGGGGTAATCGGGATGGGTGTGTCAGAGGCGGTGCGGTTGGTGCAGGATAGAGCAGGGTTTAGGGCTGTTGTGCATATGGTCGCTATGAGTCGGAAACAACTCTACAGCACATAACAACAACAACAACAATATTATGTACATAGTAGATTTTCATGAAATATTTTACATGAAAGAGTGGTATCATCTGGAATAAAAGATATGAACGTGTAGGGCAAGAAATAATCTATCCAGCTCATAGTTGTGGGGGATATAAATGCCAATTGGTATATCATTGTCCAAAAGGACAATGTTCTGCCTCCTAATTTATGAGTTGTGACATGACTATGATACTAAAAGTTTATAATCAGATAGGCGAGGTGCAACTTCTGACCTCTTTCCAATTTGAGCAAAGAATAGTGAAGAACATCAGACTATTATTAACTCAAGAGACTAACAGACGACATGAAATTCAGTCCTTCTGAGACAAGAAGAACTTCTTGGTGCCTGGCTACTATTGTTGTACACCGTGAATAGAACTATATTGACAGTTATGCTATTTCAACCCAGAACTGACTCAGCGCTGACCTTTCAGAGGATTTTTCAGAGGCTGTAAATTGGACAGGCAAACACTATTCATCTTTCTCCTATGGAGCAATTGGTGGATTTGAACCATATGCTTTGTACTGACAGGGCAACTTCTTATCCACTAGACCACCAGAGCTTCCTGTGTGTGAGAGAGAGTAAGAATGAGAAACAGAGACAAAGATATAGTAACCCAGATAGTAATTAAGGCAGTCATGGTTGTGCTGGAAACAGAGGTGTTAAAGAATCAGATAGCAGAATGAGACTGAGGTGAGCTAGGTCTGCCAACTGAGTGCCTTTTTGCCTAAACTTACTGGTGAGAGGGGGTGGTACATAACTGGCAGAGGTAAAAGGATTTTATAATACTTTCACAACTAGAGCATCAAGAAGGCTGTGAGGACAGGTATCAGAGAGAGAGAGAGAGAGAGAGAGAGACACCTTGCAGGCACATCTGAGAAGAAACTACTATGTTTAAAGAATTGTGTTCCCAATATGAATTGTAATGTTACTTCCCTAATAATGCTCATAATTATGATTTTTGTCTGTGTGGCTTTTGCAATGAATATTGAACATAGTAAGAAAATAGTAAGATATTAGGAAGGAAGTCATGATTGATTGGTGTTGGAATTGGTGGAAAAGAGTGTGGGACATGAGACATATATCTGATCTCTTTGAAATTCGCTCTGTACTATGAATGCTTTTGATAGGGATTCTTTTCTGTTATGAGGTTGTTATTCTTGTTTGTTATGAGGTTGTTATTCTAGTCATGTAACATTGAGTTGGAACCAACACATAGCTGACCCTCCTATGGGCTTTGGGGGCACTATAATCACATGGGAGGAGATGGCACATTTTCTCTTGCAGAGCAGCTGGTGGATTTGAACTATGTGCCTGTGAGTTAGCAGCCCTTGCCCACCTATTGATTTTTTTTATAGTTATCCTAAGAATAATCAATCAGATGAGATTAAAACAGGATCACTTTTTCCTAAGAATAAAGTTCAAAAGGCACGGAAGGGATAGGAGAGAAGTTGAATGGAAATAGGAAGCAAAGGCAGGAAGTGACAAATGTGCTATCACAATGTGAGGGCTGTCGTCAATGTCAAGAAACAGTTATGAATGCTTGAAAGGAAAGAATCCGTTCACTCCATAAACTTCCACTCATATTACAGTAAGAAAATCATTCAAAAAGAAAAAAGAATACATCTAGAAGGTTGGGTAGGAAAAACAGCATAATATAATACTGTTGATGTTATTATTTGTATGATTGTGGTTTTAGAGGATTTCTCTCTCCTTTCAGAATGGATTATATAGCACCAAAAAGGGGGTTAAAAAATACACTTTCATTAGGATGTTTTTAGTAGTTTTAAACAGAATATATTCAATGAATAATCAGGAAGCAAGGAGTATTTTATATTAATGAATATTGAGGATTTCCACCAGACACCAAAAGCTAGGCAAGAAGTCCACTGAAAGACTCATCACAACTAAGATCTTGAACTGGAATTCTAACCTCTAGAACTGAGAAAATAAATGTATGTTTTTGAAGCCATTCACTTATAGCATCTTATTTTCTTTTGGTTACAGAAGCAATAAAAAACAAAGACTGAATAATCACCACACGAGAGACGTATAATATTATTTCACTCCTTTCAAGGAGGCTTCATGTTCACTTTTGTTGGCTTACCATTTTTCTGACTTTTGGTGACTTACTTTGAGCATACAATTTTTTTCTTTTTATGTAACATTTTTTCTGAAATTTTGAAATTATAAAAAAATTTCTAAAGTCATCTTCCATAATAGAATTTCGGAATTTTTTTTAACTTCTCTGATCGGAACATTATTTAGACAGATAAGAAGCTGCACTGCAATCCCCAAAATGTGCAATTCAAATCCACCATCTATTTTATAGGAGAAGGATGGGCAATCGCCTCTTTTATGATTTATTGCCTCTGAAAACCCATTAGAGGGTCAGCTATGAGTTGATTTTGACTTAACAGCACACAACAACAAAACCATGTTTTTAAGTCTTCCTAAACAGAAACATTATTACATACGTAAGAGTCTTTTTCTTTTTAGGACTTTTGAGTCATTTCTAATTTAAAGTGAACTTACGCACAATAAAACAAAACACTGCTTGTTCCTGCCCCATTCTTAAAATAGATTCTGTGATTAAGCTCATTTCTTTAGTCATTGAGGATTTTCTCCCTTTTCACTAGCTCTTTACATTATAAAGCATAATATCTTTATCCACAGATATTGACCCCTCCTGATAATATATACACAAAGCATTGTTAGACTGTATCACTCTCATTCCTTAGGAACATTCTTAAATTATACTTTAAAAGAACACATATTTAAATTGGAATTCTTTTCATGGGTGATGGATGCCAAATGTTAGTAAAGATTCTTTGTTGATCATTTTTATTGTTGCTGTCGTTATGTGCCATTGAGTTGCCTGCTACTCATAATGACTCTATGTACAATAGCCCTTAACCTTGCTCTATCCTGTGTCAATTTTATTGTCTCTGACACACATACTGTCATTACCCCAGTCAACTGAATCAATCCACCTCATAGAGGGTCTTCCCCTCCTGCGCTGTCCCTCCACCCTTCCAAGCATGACGTCCCTCTCCAAGGATTGGTTCCTCCTTACAACATGTCCAAAATATGTTAGACGGAGCCTCAGAATACTTGCCTCCAAGAAGCAGCCTCATTTCACTCTCTCTAGGATGAACCTGTTTGTTCTTTTAGCAGTCCACGGTACTCTTCTCCAGCACCACAGCTCAGAGGCATCAATTCTCCTTCTGTCATCCCTAGTCATTGTGTAGCTTTCTAATACATAGCAAGTACTTGCAAAGACTATGGCCTGGATCAGGTGCACCTTAGTCTCCAGACTGCCATCATTGTTCTTCAGTACTTTGGAGAGGTCTCTAACAGCAGATTTTCCCAGTACAATTCATCTTCTAATTTCTTTGCTGCTAGTTCCAAGAGTGTTGATTTTGAACCCAAACAAATTAAAGCTATTAACAATCTCAATCTCTTCAACATCTAACATGATTCTGCCAATTATCCCAGTGGTGAGAATCTTTGCTTTCTTAATGTTGATATTCTGTCCTTATTGAAGGCTGCAGTCCTTGACCTTCTGCAGCAAGTGCTTCAAGCCCTCCTCAGTTTCAGTAAATAGTGTTTTGTCATCTGTATAACGCAGATTGTTGATGAGTCTACATCTAATCCTGATGCCACATTTCTCCTACATATAGATTAAAAAGATATGGAGATAGGACACATTCCTGGCATATACCCTTCCCAATTTTGAACCATGCAGTGTTTCCTTGCTCTGTTTTGACGACTGCCTCCTGGTCCAAGTATAGACTTCACATAAGCACAATTGAATGTTATGGGATTCCCATTCTTCTCAAAGTCAGCCACAGTTTGTTGTGATCCACACAGTCAAACGGCTTTGCATAATCAATACAACACAAATAGACATTTCTCTGGTATTCCTGCTTTCATCCAAAATCCATCAAACATTAGTTATAATATCCCTCGTACCACAGCGTCTTCTAAACCCAACCTGCACTTCAGGCAGTTCTCTGTCAACATGCTGTTCTAGTCGTTTTTCGATAAGCTTCAGCAGAATCTTGCTTGCATGTGATAGCAATGATATTGTTTGATAATTTCCATACTCCTTCTTTGGAATGGGAACAAATATAGAACTCTTCCAGTCAGTTGGCCATGTGGTTGTTATAGAGGAGTAAAAGGCAATTTTTCTGGCTCTTATGGCCTAGTTAGTGGTAAGCAGCTACACTGCTAACAAAAAAGTGCACTGTTTGAATCCACAGGAGAAACACTGGCAACTTCTTTCTTTAATATTTACTGTTTATGAAAACCTGCTGGAGGGTCAAGTAGGACTTGTTCCAACTCAATGGTGCATAACAACAGTGATAACGTTAAGGGAGCTGTCCCTGGTGGCTTAGTATAAGGAGTTGTGCTAGCAACCAAAGACAACAGCTGTTCTGTAGGAAAAAGAAGGACAATCTCTTCCTGTGCAATTTACTGCTTCTGAAGACCCACTGGAAGGTCAGCTATGAGCCGGTTCCAACTTGAGGTTACATAAAACCACCACCATAAAATTAAGAAATTGTAGAAAGTATGCCTCATTATGACAATCCAAGCAACCAGTAGTGATTCTGAGTCTTGTTGCTACCATCTCTGAACTTTATTTGATTCACAGAATCTTTCATTTATTTGTTTTTTATTTATTAAACGCTTCCTTCCAGTATCAGATCTTCAGTGGATTCCGAATAACTGGTAAAAAAATGATTACATTATAATGCAACCTAACACAGTGCTTCTGAAGCACCTAGTAGATGAGTAGGACAGAGAGATTTCCCATATCTAATTATGTTGTTGTTGTTGTTGTTATGTGCCGTCAAGTCGTTTGCAACTCATAGCGACCCTATGTACAATAGCCCTAAACCTTGCTCTATTCTGTACCAATCGCATGGCCTCTGACACACCCATCCTGATTACCCCAGCTGGGGAAAAAAGAGTATTAGTTAAGCATAATATGTTAAATTGCTTCATATGCATCAGAAAATTGAACAATTAATAAGGAAGACTGAAGAAGAAATAAATGATGCTTTTGAATTATAGGTTTGATAAAGTATATTGAATATAGCTTGTCCTCCTAAAAGAACTGACAAATATCTATTGGAAGAAGTGGAGCCAGAGTGTTCCATAGAAGAAAAGATGGTGAAACTCATCTCAGATACTTGGTTGAGCTTGTTATAAAGGAGCCCAGTCCCAGCAAAACTGACATCATGCTTAGAAAAGTAGGAAGTCAATGGAAGAAAGGACTTTAATAAGATGGACTTACACAGAAGCCTAGAATCTAATGGATTGAAGCACAGCAAAGGGTATGAGGACAGGACATGATTGGGCAGGGTTGCTATTTTACTTATGGTCACTGTGAGTGGGAGTCAACTGGATGGCATCTAACAACAAATTAGATAAATGCAGAAGAGGTGATATAACAGAACATTCACAGTTGAGAGGTTGTGTGACTCATTCAGAAGACAGAGAGAGAAGATGAATTAAGAAAAAAAGGAGAATGAAACATGAAACCAGAAATGTAAATTGAGACCTTTAGGCCATAAAAACAAATACACACTTTGCACTGAAGACAGAGGGAATCTTTGACAGATATAATGAGGAAACGTAATGTTCACAGTCTAATGAAGATTTCTGACTGTTATGTAGAAAATGGTTTATGGCAGTTGATAAAAAAGAGAGAAAAACAAGTTGGACAACCGTTGTAGTTATTCAAGTCCAAGAAACGTGTGGATTCATATCAGGAGATGGCAGTATAAAGTGAGAAAATTGGTGAGGTTGAAGGATACTTATATTACAGAACAGACAGGAAGGATTTTGAAACAGAATGCAAGTGAAGAAAGGGTTTAAAAATGACTTCAGGGTTTTTGGAGTATGTGTGTGAAGGTTTACAAAGCTAGTGATTATGTCCATGATTTTGACAATGGATTTTGAATGGATTTATTCTAGCTCTAAAGTTCTCACCTAGACTTCACCTAGAAGGAAAGATGCTTATGAAGAAAACGGCTTGTAGCCAGAGAGCTTTGGTTTGTTTCGTGTTTTTTTTTTGTTTGTGTTTGCTTTTTGTTTTTGTGTTTGTTTTTCCTGCCAAGATATCATTCCTACCGAGATGGAGATTTGGCACAGTGCTAAGGTGTATTGGAAGATCTGGTGGCTTCCACTAGCTGCTCTGCAGGAGAAAGATGGATAATCTTCTCCCATGTGAATTACTGCCATTGATAGCCCACTGGAGGGTCAGCAATGAGTTGATCCATGGCATGTAACAGCAACAACAAGGTGTGGTATATAAATAACCTGAATTTTAACAAATTAACTTAAAGTACAAGATATACATAGCAAAGAGAAGTTTACTATTATGGCATTTTAAAGAAATGTAAAGACGAGTTTGAGGAAAATGCTTTTAAGAGTGGCTTTATTTTCAAACTGAAGATGTTGCTGTTAGGTGCCCTCAAGTTCACTGACCTCTTTGTGACCCTATGAACAGATCTGAACCTTGCCCTGTCCCGTGCCATCCTCACCATCTTGAAAAGCTAAAGTCCGTTGGTACAAACACTGCGGCAATCCGTCTTGTTGAAGGTCTTCTTCTTTTCTCTGATCTGTCATCTTTCACAGAATAATGTGGTTTTTTTTCCAAAGACTGGCAACTTATGACAACATGCCCAAAGTATATGAGACCAAGTTTCACCCTCCTTGCCTCTAAAGAGCACCGTGGATGCACTTCTTTTAAGAAAGAGTTCTATTGACAATCCATGCAACTAATAAACCAATGGCAGCTCCGGGGAATTCCTTAATTCACCTCGATCAGATGCTGATTTATATGACTGACTTTGCATGTTTATCTCAATACTTCAAAATATCCTAGTTTAGTATTTCAGTAGGTAGTAAAATAAAATATTGATTTAACATATGACCATGTAACAAATCCTGGTTAACTCAAGACTTTCATGCTTTGGATAATGGATTGAAAAGCTAAGATGCACCTATTCTATAACTTTAAAAGGAACAGAGAGGAAAGAGGAAAAGGAGTTGGACTGTGTTTTATTTGGATGAGGGTATCTAAGACCTTTTCCATAAAACATACAAAAAATGAACACTTACTTGATGCCAGTAGAATTGTCTTCTAACACTTTAGGATTGCTGTCAGAAATGCCATCCAATAAAGTGGCTAACAGACTGTATTAGTTTGATTTATTAAGGGAGCTAACATAATATGTATTTGATATTCATTCAGTTATTTATTTGACAACCATATATTGGATTCCTAATATTAATAAAAGCTGCTAGCATTTAGAGTTTAAGAGGAAATGATACTTTTCATTTTCTCTCAAGGGAATCTATTTTATTACAGAAGGATTATTACTAATTCATAGATGACAGTTATGTGTCATAGATAGTATGACCCAGAATATACACGAGGAAAAGGTCAGAAAACAGACATGTTTTGATAATTAGTAAGAATTAATTAGAAGTGAGAAGGATAAAATATTCAAAGCAAGAATACTTCAGATTTGGAGACTAATAGGTCAAGGACTTACAGAAAGTTCCAAATAATGAAAAAACCAAGGTTATATAATGACAGTGGGGTGAAATAAGCATGAATTAGCTGGCAGAAAATGAGCATGTTATCCGTTGTCTCAATGCAAAGCAAAATGGTTTTGATTTTATTCTGAAAAGTATGATGGATTATTGAAGGATTTTATATTGTGAAGTGACATAATCCACTTGGCATTGTATTATGGAAGGTTGGCGATTCAAACACAAATTGGCTGCAACCAGTTTGGGGGAAATGTAAATTTGTGCCCACAAAGAGCGACAAAGCCTAATAACATGTGTAAGTCACATTCGATGAATGACAATCCTTAACTAAAGTGAAGGGAAAATAAAGCATCAGTAAGAATCATTCTGACAATGTAAGCAGATCTATGCTCAAAAGAGAAAGAAAATTCTTGGTAAAAGAATACAAAATGTAGAAAAACAGTATAGAAAGCAGGTTTTGGAATACATCCTAGAGTGTAATAAGTAGCTGAAGTAAATGGTCTGAGGCTGATTTGGCCAGAAATTGCTGTTGAACTTGAATGCTCAGCAAATGACCTGTGGTCTGCTGTTAATCCAGACACTAAGGGAAAAAGTAATTGTGGTATTGTGGTTTCAGTGGGTCATTAAAATGAGATTGTCAATATGGAATGCCTCACAACACAATTCTTCTCTACTAAATCTACCTTGAAGCATTACAAGCTAGAAAAGTATTCTACTTTTAAAAATCTAACTCAAAGATAGTAAGAATTTTTAATAACCATAGAAGAACGACTCTATCAAAATGAGGCTAACTCTTTGTGAAAGAGTCTATATGCTTATTTAAACAGTTATTTGTAATATGCATTCACTCAAGTAAGTAATGGGATTTTAATTTTTATAAATTTTTTTCCAAATAAGTATGGCAGGTAAAGTGTAATATATAGGAAAATAAGTAAAAGTTACTCAGTCTCTGCTCTGTTCATTGCCAATTTTATTATTTTGTTGAATTTCTTTTTGATTCTAAATTTTCAAACAAGATCACTAATATCACACACTAGCAAAATCCTGCTGAAGATTATCCAGAAAAGATTTGAGCAGTACATTGACAGAGAACTACCAGAAATACAAGCTGGGTTTAGAAGGAGTCGTGGCAATACGGATATTCTTGCCAAGGTCAGATGGATCTTGGCAGAGAGCAGAGAGTACCAGGCATTCAACTGTGTGAATCACAAGTTGTGGCTAACCTTGAGGAAAATGGGAATTTCAGAGCACATTATCGTGCTTATGTAAAACCTATACTTGAACCAAGAAGCAGTCTTTAGAACAGAGCAAGGAAACAGTGCATGGTTCAAAATCATCAAAGGAGTGTGTCAGGCATGCATTCTGTCCCCATACCTTTTGAATATGTATGCAGAACAGATCATTTGGGAAGAAGGGCTTTATGAGGAGGAATGTGGCATCAAGATTGGAGGAAGACTCATTAACAACCTACAATATGCAGATAACACAACATGAAGAAGACCTGAAGCACTTGCTGCAAAAGGTCAAGGAAAGTAGTCTTCACTATGAAGTTGAATATAAACATCAAAAAGACAAGGATTCTCACCACTGAGCCAATTGGAAGCACAATGATAGATGAAGAGATTGAGGTTGTTAGCAATTACAACTTGCTCATATCCACAATCAACACTCTTAACACCAGCCGTCAGAAAATCAATAGACGAACTGCATTGGGAAAATTAGCTGTCATAGTTCTCTCCAGAGTGTTGAAGAGCAACGATGTCAGTCTAGATACCAAGGTGCACCTAATTCAGGCCATGGTTTTCTCAATTACTTGTTATGTTTCAGAGGGTTGGACAATGTGATGCTGGAGAAGAGTCTAGAACATATCATGGACTGCCATGAAAACAAATAGGTCTGTCTTGGAGAGGGTGAAACCAAGTCTCTCCTTGGAGGCTAGGATTTTGAAGCTCTGTCTCACTTACTTTGGGCATGTGGCCAGGAGAGATTGGTCCTTGGAGAAAGACATCATGCTCAGAAGGGTGGACGGACAGTGAAGGAGAGGGAGACGCCAGATGAGATGGTTTGTTACAGTGACTGGGACAATGGGGGTTGGTGTGTCAGAATTAGTGAGATTGACTCAGGACAGAGAAGGGTTCAGAGGTTCTGTACATAGGGTCAGTAGGTATTGCAGGCGACTAAACCAATAACATTCTATGACAGGTTTGGAATCAGGTATGGCATCCACTTCCTAAACAACACTCTATGAACTTTGATAAATGTCTATAGTTGTAGAGGGGCTTCAGGCCATTTTTTCATAGGGTTACTATGAGTTGAGTTCAACTAGAAGGCAATGAACAACAACAACAACAAAATTGTATTGGGAGCTCTGATGGCCCAGTAGATAAAAAAGTTGTGCTTCTCACTCAAAAACATGCTATTGGAATCCATCAACTGCTCAGCAGGAGAAAATGAGCAGTCTCCTCCTGTGTGATTTATAGCTTCTAACAATCCCCTGGAATGAAATCAAAAGAAGAGAAGGATTACAAAGGACTGAAACACAGTAGAAACAACTACCCTATCAACACAGGAACAGAGAGTTAGAGGTTACATAACCAAATTGCCATCTCAATACTTGGTTTTCTAAACTCTTTTTAAAATTTAACACTTGTTAATTTTCTTATCACTGTGTCAAATGCATTAATGGTCTGTTACCCAATGCGGACAGTGTGGGGTGGAGCTCCCTGATTAAAACAAGCTTGGAAAGAGGAGTGGCATCCACTTCCATAATAGCTTGCCTCTGGAAATCCTATGAACTTAGAGAGAGGATAAAAGTGACACAAGTGTTGAGGACTCTTCTTCATAGGATTGCTATGAGTTGCCTGAGACTCCACAGGCACTTAACAACAACAATGACAATTTTCTTATAGTTACTACTCCATGCCATGTCTATTTCCTCCTTGAAAGCCTAGACTCTCTCTGCCAGCGTTGTGCCAAAAAATGTTGACCAAGGTTCTTTTTATCAAACTTCTGATGTATTCATCCCACAACCATCTGATTATAAAAATAATAGACAAGGGAAGAAGTGTTGGATAGACTCTGTACTTTTTGAGAATTCATTAGTCAATTAGTCTTTTATTCAAAATAATTAACCCTTCAGGTAAAAAGGAAAAACCGTAAGATAATTCCTTTGGATTAAGGCTCTCTTAAACATTCGCTGATATAGCAATGATTGCTTTCCCTACCTAGTCTTATTTCCTTTAGACTACACATCAATTATTTTTAGATACCATGGGAATTCACCCATTGTAAGCATACAATTACTTGATTTTAGATAGAGTTATGCAAATATAATTACAATCTAGTTTTTTACTATTATTTCATTAAGTTTATTAATAAAATCAGTCTGTTGAGATCTTTAATTAATAGTAAGACTCTGGCCTTTGTTAGGCTCAAATAATCTGAGCACATATAGCAAATAGGTAGATTAAAGTATAGTCCGGAGGAAAAATGGCATAAAATTGAGAAAAACAAACAGAGGGAAGGACAAGCTGGACAACCAGATTAATAAAGTCAGCAGAGGGATTCCGGATTCTAGCTCAAAGTAAATAGATGTATGCCACTAGATATCTATCTCTGGTTCTCTCAGTGGTTCCCCCTCCACTTGATATGCATTTGGCACAATATATGGTTTTTGCTAGGTGCCGTTGAGCCAAGAATAACCCATAACAATCCTGTGAACAATGGGTCCGAATTTTGCCCTAATTTGTGCTATCCTCATCACTTCTGATGTTCTTGAGCCCTTTGCTGAAGTCACAAGCATGAGTTTCCTTTCATAGAACTTGCCCCTCCTAACAACATGCTCAAAACACTAGAGATGAAGTTTCACCATCTTTGCTTCCAAGGTTGCACCTGCTCCAAGACAATTGTGTTTGGATTTTTAGGCAGTCAATGAGATATTTATTCAGTATTATTCTCCAACACCATAAGGTCAAAGGCTTCAATTCTTCTTCTGTCATCTTTATTCATTGCCAACTTTCAGAAACATAGCTGTAGTTGAAAAATCCATGGCACCTTAGACTTTAAACTGATATTATTACTCCTTAACTCCTTGGAGAGGTCCTTGGCAGATTTTTCTCAGAGCCATACATCTTATTTCTTTACTGCTGGTAACAATGGAGTTGATTATCGATCCAAGTAAGATAAAATTGTTGGCAATGTTAATCTTTGTTCCATTCACCATGATATTAGGACCTTATGCTACAATTCTGAAATTCTAATCCATCAGCTACTCCATGGGATAAGAATGAGCAAGCTCCACCCATGAGATTTACTGTCTTTGAAAACTCACTGGAGGTTCATCTATGAGCTGGTTCTGATTCAATGGCACACAACAACCACAATGATGCCCATTGAACTAGTGGTGAAGTTTTTCTATCTTCTTCATGTTGAGTTGTAATCCATCATAAAGACTATAGTCTTTGATTTTCTGCAGCAAATGCTACAAGTCTTCTTCACTTTCAGCAAGCAAGGTTGCCATTTGTATAATGCAGGTCATTATTGAGTCTTCCTCCAAACCTGATGTCACATTCTTAATCATATAGTTCAGCTTCTTGAATGATTTGTTCAGCCTGTAGATTGAAGAGGTATGGAGAAAGGATGCAACTCTGACACACACATTTTCTGATTTTAAACCGTGCAGTGACTGATACCTTGTTCTGTTCTGACAACTAATTCTTGATCTATGTACAGATTTTGCATGAGCACAATAAAGAGTTCTGCAATTTCCATCATTTTTAATGTTAGTCATAATTTGTTATGATCCATGGCAAAATGCTTTAGCATAACAAATAAAACACTAGTAAACAAGCAAAAATCATTCTGATATTCTTTCAATCAAGATTCAACTGACACCAGCAATGATATCCATGTGCTATTGCCTCTCTGAATGCAGCTTTAATTTCTGGCAGTTACATGTTGATGTATTGTTACAGCCATTTTTAGATAACCTTCAGCAAGATTTTCGTTTCAAGTGATATTAATGTTGTTATTGTTGTTGTTAAGTGCTGTCGAGTCACTTGCCACTCATAGTGACCCTATGAACAACAATTCTGAAGCCTTCCCTGTCCTGAGCCTGTCTCATTGACTCCAGTACACTCCGTTGTCCTAGTTATTATATAAATCCATCTTATAGGGGGTCTTACTCTCCTGCTCTAGCCCTCCATCCTTCCAAGCATGTTTTACTTCTCCAAGGATCAGTCCTTCCTGGTCACATGCCCAAAGTATGTGAGACAGAGCTTCAAAATCCTAGCCTTTTGAGAGAAACTCGGTTTCCCCCTCTTCAAGACAGACTTATTTGGTTTTTTGGTTTTGGGTTTTTTTGTGGTTTATGGCATGATATTGTTCAATAATCTCCATATTCTTCTGAATCAGCTTTTGCTGTTGTGAATAGGAATAAATATGGATGTCTTCCAGTCAATTGTTCTTCCATATTTGTTGTCAGAGACTGATGAGCATGTCCACAGTTGCATATGTTTCCTGAAACACCTTACTTGGTATTCCATTAATTGGTAGCACAAGATAGAAAGAAGACTTTTCTTCCATACTTTAATGGCATCTCACAGTTCCACTAACAGACTGCAATAATAAATCAAACTACCTGAAGAAACATAGCAACCTATAGGCATAATTAAATCCAGGAAAAACATATTGGTGAAGGAGGAAAGGAGAGACATCAAGAGTGTGATGTCATATGCCTTTGTCCATAATCACTACCTCTTCCATAAAAAAGGGAAAAAAAGGTTTACAACCTGAAGATCATTTTGCAAGTTCTCTTCATGGAATGGTTTTTCCTAGATCTTGCAATTTAGATTTAAGCTGATTGCCTAAGTGCTCAATGGAAATTTGAGTACTAGAAAGAACACTTTCCATCTTATCCTGCAGTTTTCTTTCCTTCATTGCACTGATTAGTAGAAGATAATATTTATTTATAAACAAAAACATTTTCTAAATATATTAAAAGAAGACAATATTTGAAGAAAGCATAGCAAAGCTAAATTATTTGGATTAATATTTGTTTATCTTATGTAATGTTATTGCTCAAAGCTTTCCATGAGATCTCCAAGACATTACTCAATTTGATCAAAGTACCTTCAGTAATAAAAGCGTTTTAAAAATTGATCTTTTCTAATGACGTATTCAAAGTAAGCAGGATGAAGCCTTTTTCAAGGAGTATTTTGGTTATATTTCCTCCAAGATGATTTATTTTTTCATCTGGTAGAGTAAAAATACACTCAATATCTTTTTATTGATTTGCTTACAAAACTCATATATATTGTGTTTCACACTATTCCTCATTCATATTGTGTTTCATGCATTCATTCTCATGCATTATGTTTTATAAAATTAATCACTATTGGACCTTGTCCATCATTTCCCTGTCTTTTCATCCAGATCCTTCCCCCTTTCTTTCCACCCATCAAACTGTGCCACCCTGTGGTTTCACCCCTACCAATCCTCACCCTTCTGCTCCTATCTCTTCTTTCCTTGGGTTCACATACATATTTTACTAGTTAACTTTCTAGTTTTACAATAATGATCTTATGCATTATTTGTCCTTTTAAGACTGGGTTCGTTCACTCAACATAATGCTCTGCAATCTCTCCCAAGTTATGTAGCATTTTTCAAAATTTTTGCTCTTGATTGCTACGTAGTATTCCATTGTGTGAATGTACCAGTTTCCAATACATTCAAAGTTGTTGTTGGGCATTTGAGCTCTTTCTGTGTTCTTGCAATGTTCTTGTTGCTATGAGTATTGGTATACAAATCTTTGTTTGTGTCTCAGTTCTAATTTCCTTGTTTCCCCATTATTTAATGATGTACAGGATATTATAGATTCACTGTTTTGCAGGAGTCAAAACACTGTAATGTTCTGAGAAGACGATTTCCCGAGATCTTATTAAAATATCCAAGGAACAGTAATCAAAGCAATGACATTATCTGACAGAGTGAACAGGACAAGAATTCAGTGAAGTCCCTAAAATTGTCAGTTGGTTCTTCACTTGGCTGCCATGGAAATAGAATGAAAAAACCTAGTAGGTGTTAGGCAGAACAGATGCATATGCATCAAGGTGGGTGTTGGCTGGTAGCCACAGACCAAATTCTTCAACCTTTAGTTTATTTTAACCAGAGGATGGAAGAAACATCAGCTACTGAAAATAGACTGAGGTTTTCAGAGTTATCTTTCTTCAACCTATAGAGACATTTGTGTCAAAAATAGCATTTGTTGTAAAAAAAAAAGTCTTGTTCCTTTAGATCAAAGGTGGATGAGTGTTTTCAACCACATTTTAGGAAAAAATAAAATACCTCTGAGCTATCTGCAATACTGATTATTTCCAAAAGGACCAGAAGACAGTGAAATCTGATGATCTTTATGCCTTCCTCAGAAAGTCAGTAGAATAGGTTAAATATAAAAATATTTCCTTAGAAGTAAATGTTATGCACAGGACTCTGGATTGTTTCTATATTTCAGGCCACTGATAATGCAATTTTCTTTAATGTGTGTTTACTGAGTACTAAATGTTTCTCCAAGTATCCCTAGGGGTATAGTGTGTAAAACATTTAGAAGAAAACATTTACTTCCATATTGGTTTATAGCCTTGGAGAAATGCTGTAGGGTAGCTCTGCTCTGTCCTATAGGGTCATAATGA
The DNA here is from genome assembly GCF_000299155.1 of Elephantulus edwardii. NCBI lineage: Eukaryota > Metazoa > Chordata > Mammalia > Macroscelidea > Macroscelididae > Elephantulus > Elephantulus edwardii. The sequence continues at coordinate 15,400,076 of NW_006399815.1, read as the reverse complement.
GTCAGAATGGACTCCATGGCAGTAGGTTTAAAGAATATAGTCTTGTGACACCAGGTTAAATACTTGACTGCCAAATGAAAGGTCAATGGTTCTAATTCACAGTCTGCTTTGGTAACAATTCACAGCTTTGGAAATCCTATGGGTTTGCTGGGAGTGGAAATCAACTCCATGACAATGAGTAAATGTACACTAGGTCTTATGCTGCCTGTGAGTTATCATCACAAAAGGTATACTCTCTTCAAAAGTTTCAGTCTAGTGGAGAAAACATATACATAAATGTGAAAATAATGAGCTACAAGCACTGTAGTGCAGAACAATATTCAACACCAGTCCTGATGGAGCAAACACAAAGGACCCCCGTACTAGTTTTGGAGGATTATGGAAAGTGTCCTTGGAATAATGGGGTCTAAGAAAGTGGAGAATTTTTTTTTCCCCCTTCACCTGAGGACCAATTAGAATGGCCCCATAGGCTTTTTTATTAAATCTTTGTTCCCTGGAGTCAAGGATTCTGAAACTTCGTCTGACATATTTTGGGCATGTTGCAAGGAGGGACTGGTCCTTGGAGAGGGACATCATGTTTGACAGAGTGGAGGGGAGGCAAAGGAGAGGAAGACCTTTGGTGAGATGGATCGATTCTGTGACTGGAGCAGTGGGAATAAGTGCATTTGAGATGGCTAGGTTAGCACAGGATAGAACAGCATTTAGAGCTCTTGTACATAGGGTCGCTATGAGTCGCAAGCAACTCGATGACACATAACAACAACAACAATGATTTCTAATGCAACTTTTTCTACAGCATATTCTTTCCATTTAATTTTCCCACATTCATTCATTATTGCACATTTTCCTGTCTACCCATCCCACCCCCAGTTCATTATTATCTTTAAAGAAAAAAAGTTCTTTCATTGTTATACAATCCCCTCCTCCCGAGTCCACTGTCCACTTTAATATGCACTTCTTTTTCTGTAATCTTGTCATGAACATACCTAATCCTAGGGGGAAAAAAGTGGAGAATTAATCAAAGAAGTGTGGATGTTATATGTGAACCTACAAATAAGAGAGTGAATGGAGCAGCTCAGTGTGGCTAACACATAGGGTTTGAAACTCTGAAAGATAAAATGATGGAAATGGGAGAAACCTCCCATACTCATTACTATTGAGCCAGAACTAGCTGACCCTCCAGTGAGTTTCTGAGACTATAAATCACGTAGGAGTTGATTGTCCATCTCTCTTCCAAAAAGAAGCTGGTAGTTTCAAACCTTCAACTAAGTGTTGTTGTTGTTCTTATTGTTATTGTTGTTGTTGTTTATAAGTGCCATTGAATTAAGTACAACCCTTAGCAACCCTATGATCAACAGATTGGAACCCTGTCCTATCCTGTGCCTTCCTCATACTTCCTGATACATTAGAACACATTGCAGCAGTTACCATATCAAGCCACCTGGTCAAGGGTCTTCCTCTCCTTCACTGTCCCTCCAATTTTCTGAACTTCATGTAATCCTCCAAGGAATAGCACTTCCTAGCAACACGACTGAATTTGTGGGGTAAAACCTCATCTTCTTTGCCTCCAAAGAGCACTCAGGCTGCCCCTGCTCCAAGACATATTGTTTGTTCCCTTGGCCGTCCATGAGATGTTCAGAACTCTTTTCCAACACCACAGCTCAAAGGCATCAATTTTTCTTCTGTCATCCTTATTCATTGTCCGGGTCTCAGATGCACAGCAAGTGGTCAGAAAGACTATGGTCTGACTTGGAAGTATCTTAGTCCTTAAAGTGATATCATTACTTGTCAATAATTTGGAGATGTCCCTAACTGCAGATTTTCTCAGTGCCATATACCTCCTGATTTCCTGACTGCTGGTACCAAGGGTGTTAATTGTGGATCTAAGTAAGATCATCTTACTTGTTGACAGTTTTGATTCTTTTCTCCATCTATCATGATGTTGCCTATTGGTCCAGTGCTAAGAATCTGTCTTCTTGACATTGAGATACAATCTATATTGCAGGCTGTATCATTTGATCCTCTACAACAAGTGCTTCAAGTCATCCTCACTTTCAGAAAGCAAGGTTGTGTCATGTGCAGGTTATTGATGAGTATTCCTCCAAGTCTGATGCCATATTCTTCTTCATAGAGTCCAGCTTCTCAAATTATTAGCTCAGCATACAGATTGAATTGGTATCAAGAGAGAATACAACCCTGACACTCTCCTTTCCTAACTTTAAATGATGTACTGTTCCCTTGCTTTGTTTGCACAACAGTCTCCTGGTTTAGGTATAGGTTTTGCATGAGCACAATTAAGTGCTCTGGGATTCCCATTCTTCTCAATGTTAACCATAACTTGCTTTGATCTCCACAGTCCAATGCCTTTGAATAGTTAATAAAGCATAAATAGACTTTCTTCTGGTATTCTTAACTTTCAGCCTGGATACATCAGACATTAACAATGATACCTATGGTGCCACAGCCTCTTCTACATCCTGTTTGAACTTCTGGCAGTTCCTTATCTATATATGTTATATATGTATCTCTGTCTCTATCTATCTATCTATCTATCTATCTATCTATCTATCTATCTATCATCTATCTATACACACACACACACACACACACCCAAAGATGTATATGACTATATATCCCAAAGAAGTGTAGCCTCTGGTTTTAGTGGCACAGCTCCCCACAGACTGTGTCATCAGAGCTCCCTAACGTTTTGGTTAGCAGCCAAATTCTTTAATCACTTTGCCACCAGGGATTCTAAGTCTAGCTTGGCTATGCTAATTCTAGATCAAGTGAAATTCAAGGCAAGAAATATTTTTAGGTATATTTTGACATAAATGGATGCAGATCTGGCCAAAAGTCATGTGCAATAGTATTCATAAATCTTTACATCTTATCACAAAGCCAAATATACTCCTAGCATGTTATCAGAAAAGGGAGCACTGGTGACTTAAAGGAAAGAAGTTATCAACCCAAAGTCACACAGTTTAAATCTACCAGCTGCTCCATGGAAGAAAGATAGGCAGTCTCCTTCAGTGTGATTCACTGCCTTTCAAAACTCACCAGAGGGTCAGCTATAGGTCTGTTCCAACTCGATAGTACAAAACAACAACCTATATCAAAAGAGAAAGAAGACAAACACATTGTGATATATTATCATATTATTTCATGCAATTGAGAGGGGAAACTACTGAAATGCATCTGTTCTGAATTAAACAAGTCCGAAAAAATGGAATAATTATTCTATTGTATAATCCAGTAACAACAAAATTGTGGAAAGAGGAAGAAAAGCTGTACCAATAAACATCAGGGCAATGGATTAGCAATTATTTTAACTTTTGTGGTGGTTTTTTAATTCAGATGGGATTGACTCAAAGTTGCATTTTGGCTCTTCTGGATTGGTTTTCATTTTCTTCAGCTTTAATTAAAATTTGCACATAAGTAATTGATTGTCACAGTCAGCACCTGACCTCGCCAATGTCATATTTTTTTAGATGGTAGTTGTTACATAGATGTGTTTCTTTGGAGAAAATTCATCAAAAAAACCCACCACTGATTTTGCCATATTTATAAGTTTGTTATAATTTTCTTAAAAATTACATAAATTAAACCTTTATTTAAGGCATTTGAGGTATTACATAACAAATGTAAAGTGTTTTTGTTAATTTTATCCAGGTGGCTCCAACTCAATGTAACTTTACATAAAACATAATCAGTTGTTTCCCAGTCATATACCAATTCATGACTGATGGACTATTTGAGATCATTTTACTTGTTAAAATGTCAATCTATCTCACTGCGGGTTGTCTTCCGTTTCATTGACCCTCTACCAAACATGATACACTTTTCTAGCAATTAGTCTTTCCTAATAAGAATAGCTAAGTATGTGAACCCAAGTTTCTCCATCGTTGCTTTTTTTTCACCCTCCCAATAGAATTGTGCAGCCCTATGATTAACACCCCTTCACCCCCCACCTCCTCCCATCTTCACCCCTCTAGGAACATTCTAGTTTTATTTCTCCCAGGAATACTTTTTATTTTCTCAACCCCACAGTATTCAATATTCTTTGACAAACCTTCATTAATTATTCTTATCTTTTCCCTATTCACCATCCACCTTCCACATTCACATGAAGCGATTAAATATATTTGGGCCAGACATCTTTGCTTTGAAGTTTTGAAGAGTTCTTCAGTGAATTTGCCCAATGCAATATGTTGCTTGATGTCTTAACTGGCATTTCAATGAACACTAAGTGTTATCTAATAGGACGAAATAATAGACAACATAAACTCCATCTCTATCAGAAAGTTGTTGGACAATGAAGATGACTTGAACCACTTACAGATGAAAGTAAGACTAGTTGTTAGTATGATTTACACTTGAACATGGAGAAAACATTCAACAACATTCTAATACGATGGCAGTGAGTGAGCTCACATAGAAGTGACAGGATGCTGTTATTAGGTGCCATTGAGTTGAATACGACTCACAAGCCTTCCTCTCCTGTGCCATCCTCATCATCTCTGACACACTAGAGCCCGTTGCTGGAGTCACAGTATCAATCCATATCATCCAGGGTCTTTCTCTCTTTCGCTGACTCTCCATATTTCCAAGCTTGATGTCACTTTCCAAGGAATAGCCTCACCTAGCTCCATGTTCGAAGTATGAAAGATGATGTTTCATCATTATTGCATCTTTTAGCATTGCAACTCAAGGCTTCATTTAGTTTTCAGTTCTTCCAGCTGAGAAATGCTGGGTAAGTTCTTTCCTTTTTATTTTCCGATTCCAGCTTCTTGTACATTTTATTTAATATTTTGCTTTGTCCGCTTGAGCTGCCCACTGAAATCATCTGTTCAGCTCTTTTACTTTGGTTTCTTGACACTATGATACAATTTTTGTAGTATCTTTTGATGTCCATTTTGGGGGTTCCCCCCTTTCCTCCTTTGTAATTACATTTTGCTCTCTTCGTGCATGAAGTCTTTGATATCCTCCCACAGTTGCACTGGTCATTGATCACTGATGTTCAATGCCTTAAACCTGTTCTTGGAATGATTTTTAAGTGCAACTGAGATAGACACAAGGTCATATTTTGGCTCCTGTTGTCAGCTTCAATATAAACTTGCACATGAGTAACTGATGATCTGTTCCACAATCTATACTTTGTCTGGTTTTGACTGCAGATACTGTGCTTCATGGAGGCTGGAAATCTTGACAATGCGCACATACTGTGTGTATAAAAGTTGTTTGTTTTATATGTCACTGATAGACCTTCTCTTGGCTCCGTTTCTGATTTCAGTTGTGGTTGCTGCAAAATTTAACTCAATTGTGATTGTGATGCAAGCTTCAACTCTACTCAGACTGACGGCATCATACTTCATGCATGCCCTACCCTGAATATGCCTCAGCATCTCCACCCTGGTAAGTCTCCAATGTCGTACAAGTGTAGACTACCCTAACCCACAGGAGATAGAAGTTTATAAAGAAATATTTCTCTTAGCTTACATAAAACAAAGGGCATTCTATTCTAGCCACAGAAAGTGGAGGGTGAGGAGATATTTGGGAGCTGTTAGTGATGACTCTGATAATATACCTTTATAGGGTTTTTTCTGAACTTGCCAAATTTCTCACTCTCACTTTATAAGGTTGCTTCTTTTAACATTACAGTAGATACATTCATGTCTTGCTCTGAGAGAGACTCTGCATGATGAGAGAAAAAAGAATTTTGGAGTATAAGCTGTAAGCTAGAGAAACTCTAACGAAGCTTTGAAGTTGAAAACACCATAGTTTTATTTATGTTTGTGATCAATGCCCTGGTGACAGTGAAGATACCCAGTTGGAGAGTAATCTTAGGTTGGGAAACTGTTGGGGTGTGTGAGAGGCCAGACAAATCAGGCTCCGGGTAGCACAAAACAGTAAGAGCTCAGCTGCACACTTAGTTCAAGTCTACCCAGAGGCCTGAAGATCTGCTTCCAAAACTTCAACCCATCCCTGTGGAGCACAGTTCTGTCTCAGCACACATAGAGTCATAATGAAGTAGAATTGACTCCAAGGCAACACAGTCAATGAGAAATAAGGCAAAGGAGTGAATTATTCTTTCTGACAAAGGTCACATTACAGTGTGATTTCTATTTAGTCAGATGAGCATCTTATCAATAAACCTCAGCATGAGAAATGGGCTGAGGTTTTAGAAGTGGATCATTAGGCCTCTGAGTAGAATTGAATTATGTTTGTAGCTGAGACCCCACAATGATAAAGCACAAAACCCTTCCCTCTGTAAACTCAGAACCTACTCTTAGACAAGCAGAGCAGAATACCTGTATTTGAGCTGAGTAAAGAGGGATTCGTCCTAGCAAGCAAAGAAATGCAGGGAAAGTTGTTGAAAAGCTGTATTTAAGCTAAGTTTTGATGGGTAGGCAAAGTTTTGACAGGTCTAGAAGGACAGTCACATGCAAGATAGGGCTTTGTAAGCAATATAATGCTAAACCAAAATCATTGCTGTACTGATGAATAATGGAATTATTTAATGGTGAAAGCAGAGAGGATTTTGAGGTGTTTACTCATTTCTTCCTAGAAAGTTAAATGGAATTCAGGCTTATCAACTGGTGGGAGGATTTCTGGGCTAAAATGCCAATATATAATAACTATAGTCCTTCATATTTCTCCCCTGCAGTCAAATTCATATTCATTAAATCCTTCACCCTTGTTGCTAAGCAGAGGATGCAAGAATACATTAGAAATCATAAATATTAGCACAGTAGGATTTGCAAGTCAATCCGTCTTGTTATAAATGCAGTTGCAAAGCTCTAACCTTTTGTATTTGTGCTTACATTCTTTACAGACCAAAGGCACTTTCCCAAAAAAAGATAATAAGCCCTTAGAAAGGCAGTAAATGCTTGCAAAACTTGTCGTTTCACCTGGACCTATCATATCCTTGGTTACTCCTCTTGTGTGTCTATTGCCTCTGCCAGTGACATTGCTAGGGCTGGTGTCATTGAGTGTGGTAATTCATGGTGTCACCTTCATCCCCACAGACCCCTTCCTGTACCACACCACACATAATCTTTAGTAATATTCATTGTCAACTTTAGTCACAGTATGGGCTGTGCTATAGTTATAAGTCCCTTAAGCTACTATTTATTTTAGGTTTATATGACTACATTAGGGAGCTCTGGTGATGGAGTCCATAGGGAGTTGTGCTGCTGAACCAAGGTGGGCATCTCTCTGGAGGTTTGAATCCACCAGGGGCTCTGAGAGAGAAAGAAGAACAATCTCCTTCTGTGTGACTTACAGTCTGGAAACACTCAGGAATGTCAGCTATGAGTTGGTTCCAACTCAATGGCAGTGCAAGTACCTGCAGACTAGACCATCAGAGGATAAAAAAGTAAATTAGCATAGACTTTTAGTCTTACAGGTATATTGCTACATATAAACTGGGCTTACAAAAAAATGTTTTAATTTAATAGGCTTTAGCGACAAAGTTCTACATCCTCCTTTGGGCAGTAGCAACTGAGGTCTTAAAAGCTGTGCAACTACTTAAGGTGCAATTATTAGTCTCTCTTTTTTATAACAAAGAAGAGAGTACAAAACCAAAGGTGTATACAAGCAATTAGTTCAGATGACTAAAGGACCATGTGAAATACCAACCTCTACCACTCTAAGGATAGAACAATTGTTAGTGGCTGCCTGGCTACCACTGGTGACCAGTCTTACAGAGATCACAGTATAAGGTTCTAGGCAGAGTGGGTGAACAATGTGGAACAAAACTCAAAATCATAGAAATGGCCAGACTTGCCAGCGACTGGTGGAACCTCTAAGACCATGACTCTTAATCACTCTATGCTCCTGGAACAGAACTCATCTGTATGGCTCAACTTTTAAACAAACAGAGGTCAGTGAGTTGGCCATATTAACTGTTACTGTTGTGGTTTGTGCCATTGAGTCAGAATTAACCCATAGCAGATCCAAGACCCTCCAGTGAGTTTTCAGAGGCAGAAAATTACACAGGAGGAGAGTGCCCATCTTTTGCGAGCAAACTTCACTCAACACACCATTATAATATAGGGATTTTTTTAATGTTCAGCCTCATTTAATGCCTTAAGAGAGAGCTTAGAGGTTTTTAAGAGAATGAAAACTTTATTTCCTTATTTCACACAAAGCTGGCAGAGTTGGTGGCTTTTTGGTTATTCGTCAAAGAGATCAAATCTCATATCCTCGTCCTACTCCTCCGACTCTTCCTTTGCTTCCCCCTTGGCTGGGTCCGCGGCAGCAGGAATAGCGGTAGTGGTGGACGGCCACAGGGGCAGCAGTCCCAAATGCAGATGGATCAGCCAGGAAGGCCTTGACCTTTTCAGCCAGTGGGAAAGTGATGTCTCCACAGACAAAGCCAGGACCTGCTTGTACCCATTGATGATGGAATGTGGTATTGAGGCCACAGTTGGGTAACCAATCTGCAGACATAGCTGGCAACATTGCAAACACCCTCCAGGAAGTGGGTATGCAGAGTCTCCTCTGTGATGTCAAGCACTCCAGGACTGTAGATGCTGCCATTGTCAAACACATGCTGGATGATGAGTCCGAAGGAGGAGTTCAGCATGTTCAGTAGGGTGGCCTCTCTTGCTTCTGCCTTGTCTTCAGTCTTAATCAGCTGCACATCACTCAGGATTTCAGTGGTGCCTCTGGATACTTTGGTGGTGATGCCCAAAGCCTGGAAGAAGGAGGTCTTCTCTGGGCCCAGACCAGTGTTCTGGGCCAGCACAGTAATCTCACATGGAGCAACAGCGCCAGCATCGGCAGCCGCCGGCACCTTGTTGGCCAGCAGCATGTCCCTGATCTCAGTGAGATCTGCTTTGGTGTTGTAACTATCTACAAGGATATCTTTAGATTATAATATTATTCTGAATATTGCACAAAAATTTAATAGTCACTTTGGTATCAACGTGTCTGACAGTATCACCCAGTGTGATTCACACTGTGTAAACCATAGCACCTGCTGAATGAGGCCCCTGCCTATGCAAACATGTAGGTACATGCTGTAGAACAAGCATGGAGATGGACACACACACACACACACACACACACACACACACTTAGGAAAAGTTTACAGAGACACATGTTAACTACAGAGGTAATAATTGAATTTGTCTTTTTAGTACATAAAAATAGAAATTCTTGCGAGTTTTATTTTTAAAGTAGAATCTGGGCCAACATGATTAAGAGAACATTTTACTTTATCTTCCATTCTAATGAGCATTCTTGATCAAAGGAAATTTTAGAGGAGAAGTCGTATAACAAGAACTTGGCATATTTTGAATGCTTTCTCCTCAGACTATCCTGGGTTAGAACCATTTGGCTATCAGATTGTATTAAGGCTTCATTAATCTCTTCTCTCCTGCTGCTTGCCTTCTGACCATTTCACTGCTAATTAGCCCTGAGAGCAGGTGGGGTGAAAGAAGCTGTTGCTCTTTATTCATTCCCTTTCAGTTTTGGTTTATATGGATGGGCTGGGGGTGGGGGGAAAGTGTAGCTTGTCACTACTGTTCTCTCTGTGCAGGAATTCCAAGATGCATGATAATCTTAAAATGTCAAGTTACTAGGGAAGCATCTTTACTGAACAATCTTTTGATTGAATTCATTTTCACAACTCATTTGATTTCTTACTAAGAGTAAGGCCCTTGGTTATGTGCTAAAGATAGAAGAGTAAACAAGATGTGCCCATCTCTGCCACTCTAGAGTTACGGACTAGTTAGAAAGGCAGACAATAAATAAGCAATTACAAATGTGAGGAATGCCAGGATGAAAGTGGGTTCTGTTGTTATTGCTGTTAGTGCCAATGAGTCGACAATGACCTATAGCAACACTATGAACAACAGATATATACCTTGTTGTATCTCATGCCATCCTCATCATCTCCTCTACACTTGGGCCTATTGTCTCTGAGTCAGTCCATCCTGTTGAGGGTTAACCTCTCTTTCTCTGATCTTCCAACTTACCAAGGATGATGTTTTTGTCTAAAAATTGACACTCTCCTAACAACATGCCCAAACTATTTGAGACCAACTTTCACCATCCTTGCATGTTTGAAGCACCCTGGTGGCACTTTTTCTAAGATGGTGACACTTTTCCCAAGACATTTGTTTGTTCTTTTGATAGTTCATCGGATATTGAATACTCTTCTCAAAGACATTCATTCTTGTATCAACTGTATTCATTGTGCAACTTTTAAATGCATAGCAAGTAACTGAAGAAAACCAATAAATGGATAAGGATCATCCTAGCCTTTATTCTCACCAGTAACTCCTTAGAACTTTGGAGAGGTCATTGACAGCCAATTATACCAATATGATACATCTTTTGGTTTCTTGACTGCTGGTATCAAGGATATTGTTCCAAGTAAGATTAAATCATTGACAATTTAAATTCTTGTTTCCATGTATCATGATGTTACCTCTTGGCCCAACGGGAAGAATTTTTGTTTTCTTGATGCCAATATGTAATCTATATTGAAGGTTGTAGTCTTTGACCTTTTGTAGCAAGAGCTTCAAGTCTTTGTCACTTTCAGTCTTCCACCAATCCTGATGCCACATTCTTCTTCATTATATCTATCTTCCCAAGTGATTCCTACAGTGTGCTATTGTTTTTGTGTACAGTTGGAATCGACCCAGAGCTCACCATCTGGCAGATTTTCAGAGGTAGTTAATCAAATGGGAGGAGATTGCCCATCCTTCTCCCGTGGAGGGGCTGATGTATTCGAACTGCATCCCTTTGGAATTGCATCACGGCTTCTTACTACAGCCACTAGAGCTCCCTACAGGGTGCTGTAGGAACAAATAATAGAGAGCTTTGGTGATGTTTGTTTTCTGAGAAAATCCTTGTGAGGAGATGGTGCTGAAGGAGAGACTTGACAAGCAGAAGTTAGCCAGTCTGTTGTATTGTGGTGGCCTGTGTGTTTCTATGATGCTTATGGAATTTGAAGTACCAGTAGAGTCAGTATAGTTGACAGTTTTCAGTGAACCTCTAGACTAACAAATCTGTCTTGGAATTAAAAATGCTGCCAGAGTGCTCCTTAGAAACAAAACTAATTGGCGAGCTCTGGTGGCCTAGTGGCAAGAAGCTGCAACTGCAAGTTCAGAGGTGCACAGTTCAAATCCACCAGATGCTCTGCTTGAGAAGGAGAAACAATGTCCTCCTGTACCAGTCAGATCTGATTTGATGGTACACACAAAAAATAATGAAATAAAAAAAATTAAAAAAACAGAAACAAAACTCATAAGGTTTTGTCTCATACACTTTAAGCATGTTGTCAAGAGGAGATAGGCCTTAGATGGGTACATTATGCTTAGAAAGGTGGATGGTTTGAAATGAGATGAGTTGCCGATGGGCTTGAGCATGGTAGAGATTGTGAAACTGGTGTCGGATTGGGCAGGGCTTCCATCTGTTGTACACAGGGTCTCTATGAGTTAGAGTCAACTTCATGGCACCTAATAACAACAGGAAGAAAGGACTGCTCTGTTTCTAAATGTCAGACAATGAAAACCTTAGAGTTCACAAAGAGATATTATCCAATCTAAATAAACTCCTACCTTAAAAGGTAGCACATAAAAAGCTGCAATAATAGACTCAAATAATAGCAAGTATTCATGGAAATGGCACAGAATCAGGTTAACATTCATTCAGTTACAGGTATGGTAGACACCAGTTGGACTAGATTCAGTGACAACTAACAACGACAACATGCAAGGCAATGATAGCTGGATGAACATTTGGGACAGTGGAAACAGCTTCTGTCATGGGAGTATAAAACTATCTGAAAAAATTAATAAGAGATCAGTCGGAAAGTAGAGAAAGAAATCATTCACAGTTGGAACGAGTCAGGTCTCTATTACCTCTGGAAAGATGTGCATCTTGTAGTTAAAACTCCTGACTTCATTTCTAGTGGAGACAAAAAGCTTAAACGTGGCAAAAAATTCAGTGACTTTAGCAATCCTAGTTTCTAATAAGCATTTTGAAAAGAATGAAATCCAGGTCCAGAGCAGCCATGATTTATTCATGAGAACACCATCAACTTACATGACCTAATAAGAAATATTTGGTTTTTACAACTCTTGGTGTTTATGAGGGAAAAGCACGAAGGTATATGAAAAGCACTTCTTGCAAGACCAGATATCATTAAGAAATATGTGTGCAGTGACCCCTTTTTTTTAAAGACACAGGTATGAATACTCAAAGACGTTCACAAAGCAGTAAGTCTTTGGTTTTCCCCCTTCCATTTTCCCCATAACCTTTAGGTTTTTGAGCAAAGAGAAAGATGAGCACACATGGATAATTGGAATAATGGTTAAAATAATGACCTGCCTCTTAAAATAAAAGCTAGAATTTTTCATTTGTTACCTAACACCTCACATCAAGTTAATTAAAAAAGCCCACTACTCATCAGACTTGCTAATGATGAATCCTCTAGGTATATTCCCTTAATCCTCTCTGAGAGAATGGCAGAATGACAGTGTTTTAAAGATCCTTAGGAACATTATTCCATTATATGGATTACAAAAATGAAGTCTGATGTTTACTGGCACAACCAACATATAAGTTTTCATCATGCTGTTGAGTTATGCTTTTCCTAGTGAAACCTCTAGCAATTTTACAGCTAGCTCATAGAAAATGATAAACATATACATACTCTTGCATTTGGGTTTCAAATCAATGACTTATAGCTACTAGACATCCTTTTGAAAATAAGAGGTAATAAGAAGAATAAGAGGAATAAGAGAAAATATGAGGGGAAAATAAAAAGTATTTGTAATTCTTCATGTTTCAAGATTACTTGATGGCCTAGTTCAGGATTCACAAACTGATATTGTTACAGGCACCCTGGATTTTGAGGGTACTTGTCAAGTCTAATCAAGAATGAGGAGAGGACACACTTCTCCTCAGGCATATAGGGTTTATTAGGAAGATAAAGACTCATGACGGGGAAGTGGAGCAGGCCTCAGCAAGATGCTTTGCCTCTGCAGGACTATTCTCCCTGAAGGAACAAATTGGGAAGATTTGATTCTCTCCTTAATACTAATAAACTTTTACATTATTTACCAATTTTCTGAGGAGAGGTGAGATTTTCTGTGAATAGTTTAGACATGGTTATAGAAATAATGTCCATGTGCCATCAGGCCTTCAAGAGGGATTCTGTCGCAAAGGCTTCTGGACTAGTTGGCATTATATATTATGGCATGTTGCATATTTACCATTACTTACTACATCAAATTCAAATTCCAAGTAACCTATGTGTTCATCACCTTTGTCAGGAGAGATCATCTCTAGGTCATAATTATAACTTTTGCATGTGCCCTGGGGCCAGTTTGAATTGGCTCAGCCTAAGGACAGTTTAAGAGAAAGTTAATGATTGCAAACTACAGGGATTAAGATAATTAGGACAATTATAAGATATTAGGAGGGCTTGAACCCTGGTGACATAATACATGCGGAGTTTTGCTGCTAACCCAAGGGCATAAAATAGTATGTTTGCAGTGGTTTGAATCCACCAGTGGACCAATAGGCAACATTTTCTTCATCTATCATGATGTTGCCTATAATCGACTATTGGACCAATCCCCACAGTCTCCTCTTGTTAGGATTTACAGCATCATAATAAATTCAGTGACAAGGAAAGGATGAATGGAAGAGACTGTTACACATCCATATTTTATTATCATAAATGCCTTTTGTTTGCTCCTCATAGTCTTTATAGATTTAGAAGCTTTTTCTCTTAGTAAATCAAAGAGAGGTTGTCTAGTGACTCTAGTGACTGTCATTTGGCTTTTTAAGATGTCATTTGCTTTTCTTTTCATCTTCTGCCTCAGATTTACTCTCTCAAGCCTATGCTGAAGTGTGTGAGATGAAGCTTTATCGTCTTTGCCTCCAAGAAATACTCTGGTTGCACTTTCTCCAAGACATATTTGTCTGTCCTTTGGCAATCCATGGAATATTTAGGGCTCTTCTTCAGCACCACAGTTCAAAGGGATCAATTCTTCTTCTGCCATCCTTGTTTACTGTTCAGCTCTCAGATGCAGAGCAAGTGGCTGAAAAGACCAAGAGCTGAAGTGGGTACACCATAGTCCTCAAACTTACATTAAAGCTCCATAATAATTTTGAGATATCCTGGCTGCAGATTTTCCCAGTGCAGTATGTCTCCTGATTTCCTGCCTGGTGGTACCAAATATATTGATTGTAGATCCAAGGAAGATGAAATCAATGACAACTTCAATTTTTCCTCCATCTATCATGATGTTGTCTATTGGTCCAATGGTAAGAACTATATTTGAAAGTAGTGAGATGGCTTGGTTAATTTTATAGGTGTAAATATTTAAACTAAGATTTGACAGATGTTTTATTTAGTGTTTCTTTAGTGTTACAATTGCAAACATTTCAAAATCTATTATCATTCCAATCTATATACAAAGTTGGAGGTAGACTCATCAACAATGTGCATTATGAAGATGACACAACCCTACTGCTGAAACTGAGGAAGACCTGAAGCACTTGCTGCAGAAGGTCAAGGACTACAGCCTTCAATATGGATTGACGCTCAACATCAAGAAAGTAGAGATTCTCACCAGTGGGCCAATTGGCAACATCATGATAGATAATGAAGAGATTCAGATTGTTAACAGCTTTGGTTTGCTTGGCTCCACAATCAACACTCTTGGTATCAGCAGCTAGGAAATTAAGGGATGACTTGCACTGGGAGAGTCTGCTATCAAAGACTTCTCCAAAGTACTGAAGAGCAATAATGTCAGTCTGGAGAGTAAGGCGTGTCTAATACAGGCTATGGCCTTTGTAATTATTTGCTGTGCATTGGAAAGCTGAAGAGTGACTAAGGATGATAGTAGGAGTATTGATGCCTTTGATCTGTGGGGCTGAAGAAAAGTATTGAATATACCATGGACTGCTAGGAGAACAAACATGTTTGTCCTGGAGAGGGTGAATCCAGGCTGCTCCTTGGAGGTAAGGATTCTGAAGTTTCATCTGATATACTTTGGCCATGTTGAAAGATAGGATCAGTCCTTGGAGAGGGATGTCATGCTTGGGAGGGTGGAGGGACAGCACAGGAGAGGAAGACCCTCAATGTGGTGGATTGATTCAGCGACTGGAGTAATGGAGGTATGTGTGTCAGAGACAAGATTGGCATAGGGTATAGCAGGGTTTAGGGTTTTGTACATAAGATCACTATGGGTCGCAAGTGACTTAACAGCACACGACAACAAAACAACAACATCAATAAAGCTATTTACTCTTTGTCAAAATTACGGAATCATTCTTTCAACTCCCTTTCTTCACTTACTTTGTAAAGTGAAGAAGATCTCTGACAGGAGTGTTATTTTTAAGCCAATCCTCAGCACATCCCTTTCTCCTAATTCGTAATGTTAATGAGATCAGCTTCTTCCACTGCTGGCAAATTCTGAGCATGAAATCAGCTTTTCTAAGCATATTAGAAGTGCCCAGCAGGCTTGTTTCATTGGCATTAAGTCAGTGCCAAACTCTGGGATGAGAGAAATCATGAGGTCATCACCACTGTTACTTTTTACTTAACACAAATTTTAGAAGAGTATGTGTTTGCTTTCATTCAATTGGGTGGCAGCTGAATGGTTGTCTCTTGGTGATGTCTCACCATTCAGAGTATATTTAAGGCCCAAGAATAAGAACAAGAACAGGGCAGATGTCAGGGTTGGTCAGCAACAACCATGCCTTATCTGAATATTTTCCATTGAAAATTTTTTTAGAATCTGAACATTTTCCCCCTAAAATTTTTCAGAAGATTGTGATTTAAACCAGAATTAGTGTCTTTAGATATGAATCTTAATGCAAATTTTATGTGTAGAGAAATCCATGTATTATGGTGGTTGTTGCTAGGTGCCATCGAGGATAACTCATAGCAGCCCTAAGAACAACAGATCTGAAATCTGTCCTATCCTTCGCCATCCTCACCGACTCTGAAACTCATTGAGCTCATTTTTTTCAGTTACTGTGTCACTCCATCTTATTGAGGGTCTTCCTCTCTTCCTCTGGTCTTCCCCTTTCCCAAGAATAATGTCCATCTCTAATGAATAACCTCTCCTAGTAATCATGGAGCATTCTGACTGTACCTTCTCGAAGGACTATCTGGGTTTTTGGTAGTCCATGGGATATTCAGTATTCTTCTCCAACATTACAACTAGAGGACATGTATTCTCCCATCATTATTCTTCACTGCCAAGGTCTCAGGTGCTTAGCAAGTGATGAAAATGACCATGACCTGAATCAGGCACACTTTAGAGTGACATCATTCCTCCCCAGTAATTTGGAGAAATCCCTGAAAATGGAATTCCTACTGTAATGTATCTTCTGATCTTCTGACAACTAGTACAAAGAGTGTTTGGTGACTCTTGATGCAGGAAGACTAAATGATTGACAACTTCAGTATTTTCTCCATCTTTCTTGATGTTATCAGTACAGTGATAAGAATTTTTATTTTCTTGATGTTGAGATACAATTAATCTTGAAGGCTGTAGTCTTTGATCTTCTGCAGCCAGCATTAACAAGTCTTCATTTCAACTACATAACTCAGGTTGTTGATGAGTCTTCTTCCTATCCTGATGTCACACTTTTCTTGGTAGACTCCAGAAAAAATTATTTGCTCAGAATACAGATTGAATAGTTATGGACAAAGGATGCAACCCTGATGTATAAGTTTCAAGATTTTAAACATTACTCTATACCCTGACCCTGTTAAGACAATAACTTCTTGGTCTAGGAATAGGTTTTATATGAGCATAACCAAGTGTTATGTTATGCTGTATGTTGTGTTATGTTAGTATACTTTGATGACTAATATATTACTTTAATAATTATTGAGCGACACCAATTTAAAGGAAATGAATTTTGTTATGCAATAATTACTCTCCTATCCATCAGATGATACTTTTATTCTGGTGGCTTCTTACTCCATTATACCATGAAACCTCTAAAACTGAGGCATTTGGCATAATAAAATGATGGAAGGTCTGAATCAAAATTTCATTTTGTTACAACCTCCAGATTCTACATTTTAAAAAATGAACTTGACCTTGACTTCTTTCCCTTTATGTTCACACTGCCTTGAGTCTTTAGGTGAGTGAGACCAGAAGAACCTGATTCATTGATCAGTCATCTTGTTTAATAAGCCTGACTCTTGTCCCATACCACTGTTAAGTGACTAAATTTGGGGGTCAAGAATGAAGGTTAGTCACTCTTGATGAATGGGAGTGGGAGTGAGGAACTTGGTTGTAGGAGAATGAGTTTACATAGCTGTATCGGAAGAATGTGATTGAAGGTGGAGTTGCTCATGATCGGTCCACCTTGAGATCATACATGATCACCATGCTCTCTCTTACTCTATCCTTATTATAAAAGCATGTCTCTCCCCCTATACTTTTGAACACTAAGTAGATGACTTTCTGCCTTTTTTCTCCAGTGCAAGAATTGCATTACACTCAAAAAAGTCACTACTTTATGGAATGAGCATTCTTAATCTTTGATGGTGTCCACACTGTGAAACTTTAAATCTTGTATCCTAACATTGTTAAGCCTATTATCGATTACAAGGGTCATAAATAGAATTCAGACAAAAATTCATGACATGCTTATGTTTATTGGTTCTCTAGTTTCCATTTTTATATATAACCCCAGACCCTCCCTTCAAACCATAACTCTGTTGTCTGCCGACAACTCTGATCCTGTTCTATTTTATGCAGCTATTTGCTCTAGGCATGGTGCTGTTTGCACGGGTGTTGTGGCAGTTTTCAGACACGAAGGACTACTCTGCCTCCAGAGGCCAGGCAAGCCAGGCTTGGCCTAGGGTTTAAGGAAGCAGAGGGCTTTAAGCACAAAAGGGCTCTCGGGCCTGTCTTTCATTGTTTTTGTTTAGACATTCCTCTAGGTCGGATAGCCCTCATGTAGAAGTTGCCATACAGCGGTCACTTGTGGTTGCTGTGAGGCTGAACACTGTGACACTGATGTGTCAAATGCGTTAATGGTTGGCTACCCAATGCGGACAGATAGTGGGGTGGAGCTCCCTGATTAAAACAAGCTTGGAAGGAGGAGAGGCATTCACTTCCATAATAGTTTGCCTCCAGAAACCCTATGAACCTGGAGAGAGGATGAAAGTCACCCAAGCGTCGAGGACTCTTTCATAGGGTCACTATGAGTCCCCCGCGACTCAATGGCACTTAGCAACAATTGCTCTAGGAACATATAAACTCACCCCTGCCAAATGTATCCTGATTCATAATAACTCTTCACTCATTAAAATAATTTCAGAGAAACAAAACCAACTTAGAAAAGATCCTTAAAACTTAGAAAAGATCTAAACAAAGACCTTACAGAAAAAAAATTGTTGGTACAAATAATTAGGCCAGTATGTTGTCTATATATTTGCTCAGTAATTCTTAGACATTCCAAGTCTTTTCTATCAGCATCTCTTGGTTCTTTTTGGAGTAAAAGGTTTTGGCTATTGTTAAATAATTCCCCACTCACAGCAGAACAAGTGGAATGTTTAGCAGGGAGGTGGAAGTAAAAGATGAAAAGAGAAAGCATTCCAAAACTCTACCTGTTCTGAGGAAAAATGCTGACAACTCTCATCCCCTTAGATTTTATGTCTCTATGTGCTTTGGTTGGGTAGGAACAAGCAAGAGACAGAGGGAGCCACTGCCGCCAGAAGCAGTGTGGGTCCAAGCCGAGACCAGGCACCACAGAAGACCTCCACAATAGCTTCTGACATGCCTCCAGGTAACAAGCCCCAAGGCGGAGCCTAAACTGGTTGGGCCTGAGGGCCTGTGGCCCTCAGGCCAAGAAGAAAAACACAATCTATACAGGAGTTCTACAGGACACATCACCTTCCCTTCGGAGACAGTACAAGTAAACTTAAGAGACACTGGACACAGGGAAAAGAGAAAAAATATCTCTGACAAGCTGTCAAGTCATGGGTCGGACAATGGGACATTAATTCTGAAGGCATTTGGTAGAAGTGAAGTGGTATCCTGCAGGAGGGTGGAGCTGGGAAATAAGTGGGTCAAGGCACTGGGCTAAGGGCAGAGACTACACTGTAACTAATGGTCAACTCCAAAATGAGGGATTTATCTTTCACTACTCCACAAATTGCTGTCTGTCAGATACTCCTCTAAGTCTAAACATTCA
>NW_006399815.1:15361049-15377909 GCF_000299155.1 Elephantulus edwardii | reverse complement strand
AACAACAACATGTGCTCTGGGAACATGTACACTCACTCCTGCCAAATGGATTCTGACTCATAATTAGAACTCTTGATTATGTTTCAGAGTCTCTAACACTTTACCTATCATTCTCCCAAAAAGCGGATGCCGGATTCAAATCACCAGCCTTTCAGTTAGCAGTCCAATACCTTACACACTATGCCACCATGGCTCATTAGTGATAGACAAGAAATGCTGTCCTTCTGTGAGTGACGGGCAATCTCCTCCTATGCTAGTCAAATCCTGTGAGTGACAGGATGTTTACAATAAACTCACTGCTGTGGGTTTTCTGGGGCTGTAAATTTTAACAGGATGAGACACACATAGATTCTAACTGCCAGTGGTGACATGTGGCCTTTGAATTAACAACAAAGCTAGACCATGCCACCCCAGTTCCTTTGCTTATGAAAACAAATCCAAATTCAACCAACCCAAACAAACAATAATACACCCAGGCCCTAAGCTAACTGAAAAAAATTTTCTCAGAAACACTACAAAGAAAAAAAAATACATTATTAATGTAAAATTTAATGTAAATATCTTATGAGGCCTTTCACATTTTATCACCCTGGGTCTTCCCCCCCCCTTTTTTTATATTGATATACATTTAAAGAAGGGAATATTATACAATATCCTGAGTCAAGGCAACAGTAATGTTGTTTATTGGGAGTCTCACTACCCCAATTATATACACCTGTAGGCCATACAAGAAACCATGATGAGAAACCCCATCGCTGGCATAATATTTTGATAAGATTTATATCCATTTGGTCTTCATTAATACCACATGCACTCAAAAGAAGACCAATTTGGTTCTCTTTTCAGTGCCTTTGTTATGAAATGTATTCAATTTCGGCAAAGACATAGAACTTGTTTTTTACTCTAAGTGTTTCTTAATATTTTACCATTTTGTGTCAATTAAAAATAGAACATAAAGAAATGAGAGTTAAAGTAGACATAGACAAAAGGAGAGTCAAGCTCATCAGCAAATTCTTTGGTAATTTCTGAACCTCTAATAAATAACCACATGAACTTCGTCTTTGTAAAACATTTTATATCTTAAACTGATGATTTGTACAATAGTAAAAACAAATCCATATGAGATCACCTAATTATCTTCACGACATCAAAAGAACAAAATTGCCCATTTTCCAAGCCTAATCTCAGCATATTCCTCTTCACCTAAACAGCACTGTGCGGAGTCCACATCCGATTTCTTTTACTTTCTGGAAGAAAGAATTTTTAAAGCAGCCATTGATTGAGTCATCTGATATTCCTTAATTGCAGCAGTTTCCAACCGGTTACAGTAACATGTTGTTGTTGATTGCTGTCGAGTTGAGCATGACTCATAGTGACTCTATGAACAAAAGACCGAATGCCTTTCCATAACTACTGTCATTTCTCCAAGTTCATAGAGTGTCCAGAGGCATGTGGTTTTAGAAGTGGATGCCACTCCTGCTTCCAAACCTATTTTACAACTGGGACCTCCACCACTGTCCAAATTGGGAAACTATTATGGTATCTGATACCCCAATGGCACAAGGTTCAGCATCGCAGCAAAACCAGGTTACTTCACACAGCACTTTAACAAATAGTGATGTACAAAGTGGAAGAATGTTCCTCCAGATATAACACCGCTACTCTCATTTAGCAGTAGATAAGTGTTGTCAAGTTGAATAAGACTCATATTGACCTTTGCACAAAAAGACCTGAACTCTGTTCCACAACTAACATCATTCCAGAGGCATCTAGTTTAGGAAGTGGATGTCACCCCTGCTTCCTAACCTGAATCAATCTTGAAGCTCTTCCAAACATTGTACATGATGGGCAACCATTATGGTTTTTGATATGATTATGGCAACAGTGTTCAGCATCAAAGCAACTCCCCATTATTCAGTACAACAAATAGACAAATTATTGCTGTATCACTTAAGGAATATTCATTCTATAATTAATAAATTCATTCTCAAATTAAAAAATTTACAAATAACATTAGAAAAGAAATTTTTGAATACCCAATTCACAATTTAAACAAAAGATATAAACAAATGTTTAGTGTCTATTTGAAGAAAATTTCACTGTTAAAAATCAAACCCCCAAAAGCTACAGTAATATAGGAAACTTAAAAATTACCTACATTCTAGTCTCATTTAATTGTATTATCTAGGAAGAAACAAGATGCCCTATATTAATACAGAATAGTTTATAAATAAGCTAGTAAGTGTGCTAAATGCAAAGTAGAATTCATAGGAGGTACTCATTATTGTGGGTTGATATTTTTAAAAAACAGGAAGAAGAATTAAGGCCTAAATAAAATAGTTCAAAGAAAAGTCCAAGTAGAGGCAAAAGAAGTGGACATTCCTGCTAAATGGAAAGACTGAATGTGATGCAATTAAGTAACTTTACTATTCATTTGTGAGGCAATTAAGGATGGTATGTTTTAACTGGGTGAGAGCAAATGATGGAAATATTTGAAAAAAAAAAGTAATATTGAAGAGATGGCATTTTTATTATCCATTCTGTTAAGATTAATTAATAGAAGACTTTACGAAGTCTTAGGTCAACATAGTCCCTAATGCTTAACCAGCTGTAAAAGCTAATAATTTCTAACACAAACAGCTCCACCCATGGCTCAGTTCCCCAATTTCCTTCATGGTTTTTAGATTTGGTGATTTGCTACAGGTTCTCCAGAGGCTCACACTCATCAGGGGAATAATTCAAGTGACTGTAGATATGCAGGCCAGTTATTTTATAGAAACTGGTGAGCAATGAATGGGACAATCTGGATGCTTAGTTCACAATATAGGATTTCTCAGGCCAGACAATCTTTGGGCTAAGTTAACATAGTTGTGCTGCAACTACTGGTTGTTTTCACATACCCCATAGTGTGGAGAGCACACTTTTATATCCTACAGCAGTTGACGATTGGTGAGGCCATGTGTTTGCAGTTAAGGTTGCTGGAGATCAGTCTCCCAGTGGGAGTTAGGTTAACCAATTATCAAGGTCTTTAACACCACAAATGGTTAATGGTTAGGTTTAATATTGTGAGTCAGACATTTTATGAGAGAGAAAAGAGGATGAGATTAATCAAATGAGATAATATCTAATCCCATTAGAGTTCATCCTTTTGTAGTCTGCTTTCTGTAGTAGTTGCTGACAAAGATCACTTTTATATCAACAAACAGATCATTTTCTCAACACTCATGCCTCAATGTTTAAACAATCCAATACCGATTTGTGTGTCACAATTGGTATGCATTCAAGCTATGGAGAATATTTCCAGGAGCTTTCATTATATAGCACCTAACAGTACCATAAAACGTTAAGTAGTTATAACAAATATTTTTTTTGGGTTATACAGTCTGGAACAAATTTACTCTTAATTTCATTGTTTAACCAATAAAGAAACAGCATTAATAATTTCTATTCTTTTATCTAGAATGAAGATCCCATGTATTTTTGGTACAATTGTTCTCAGCCACACAGGGGTTAAGATTTGAAACTGAAATGGTTTAATTTTGACCCATCTCCTCTCACTTTGTTGTGGTACATCCTTATTTTGATACAAGAAATCTTTCATTTTCTTTGGTCAGTCATGAAAAAAATAATTTCATTTCACAAGAAGGAATGAATATTGATCTTGTTTATTTTTGTTTTCTGGACAGCAGGATGAAGGTGAATTAAAAAAAAGTATATGTAAACTATATTGGCATCAATAGTGGAGATCAGTAAAGTAAGTAATTAGACTTCATGTTATCCATACATGAAATTTACAGAGCAAATAGTTATCTTTTAAACATTTTAATACATAAAAATGGACAATTTTTGAATTACATAATTATATATACCATTGATACTGGAGATATGTGGTATGTATATATTTTCTTTTCAATAAAATATCTTCATGCTTATAAAAGTCACTCTAAGTCAACTTGGGACAAGTAGAGTAACATACAGTAAAAAGAAACCAAGTAGTAAACAGGATATAGGTAAGAAAAAAATATAAAGCAGTTACAGTGTTGACACAAGAGGAAAAATGTTACACACACTTTTCTATTATTTGAAGGCAATTCACAATCATTTCCAGGAATTCTGTGAGAATTTAAGGCCATTTGTTCTAAAGAAATGCTTTAATTTTGACACATCACAAAAATTTGTAAAAACTGTACATGCAAAAACTCTTTACAGTTAATTGTGGACAGGCAGATCAGTATATAGGATCAGGTTTTCTCACAAATGTGTTGTGCACTAAGTCACAAGGTTGTGTATATTTAACTGAGAATTTCACAAAGGACCTCCAGCTTATGCACCCTGTGAGGCAACGTGGAAAGGTGATCAGAAGGAATACAAATCAAGAGAGGCAGTATCCCTTTGAATTAAAATAGCTAGACAATATATAATGGAATAGAAAGTTTAAAACATCTGCTACATGATTCAAAGGTAAATATTCTTGGTTTTAGTCTTTCTAAATACCATTATAAAGATGCTACTTTTTACACAAAGTGTGCATTAACAGTTCACAATGTTTGACTTCTTATTATTTTCTACTTAGCAATACAAAACACAAACTGACTGAAGTCTAAATTTAGAACCCAACCTCCATGAAAAATGCATGTTCTTACAGGATTCACATCTGCTAAGCGTAAACTCCTGTACTTGGCAAACAGCAGAGAAACTGATTACTAAGCAGATGCAGCTTCGTAAGACACAATCCAGTGACTGAGAAATAGGAAAGTATTTCTTTCTCTTTCCTTCCTTGCAATTGCACTGATCCAAGACAGCCATTCAAAGAGATATTGCTCTTGTGATTATAGCTATTGCAAGTTAGAAGACAAAGGATTCATTATTCAAAACTCTTATTCTTAAGAACAGTTATAAAAGTATTGAAATTTAAAAAGTAGTAACATGTAAACATCGATACAGAAAGACTGCTTCCCTATATGCACAGCAGTCGAGGACATAATTATAGAGTTAAAAAGGTTGGTTGTGCTTTTTTCCAACAATACATTGGAAATTAGCTGTTTCTGTGGAAAAAAACCCCAAACAAACAACAAACCAAACTTACTAAAGATTCAGAGAAGACATCCATATTTTGCTTCAAGCCTTTAAACAAGGTTTCTGTTGCTCATGCAACAACCATATTTACAATTTTGGTTTACGAAGAGATTAATTTTGGATCCAAGAAAGCACATTAACCAGTACTGCTGTTACCAAACTGAGAAAAGGATCTCGTTCCCTGGTTCATGACAGAGCACCAGGCGCAGACATTGCCTCAGCAGTGGTCACTGTCGTGTAGTGAACATTTATTTGGGTAAGCGTTCCGGAGCACAGTCATATTTGCGTCTGTAACACGTGTGTAGGTGGGGTATATGGGGGAGGTGCTGGCGATGGCTTGATTCCATGGGCCCTCATGTAGGAGAGAAATTGCTCGGGGATCTCAGCTAGCACATCTTTAGCCAGTCGAGCCATGCTCAGGATGTGGTTTCCACTTCGGTCAATATAATCTCTGAATGGCACAAACTAAAACAGAGGTGAAAGAGAGTTACTCCACAGATATTAGAATACTATAGGACATGCAAATATTTTTTGGTAAAAGGGCAAACACATGAAGAAATGTTCAAAATGCCTAGGTCTAAGAGAGATGTAAATCAAAACAACTATGAGATATCATCTCACTTCTGTAAGCGTAGCAAAATTTAGCAGAACAGCAAACATCAAATGCTGGTGAGGTTGCAGAGAACCTAGAACCCTTATTCACTGTTGGTGGGAGGGTAAAATGGTGCAGCCCCTGTGGAAGGCTATAAGGTGCTTTCTCAAAAGTGGCAAATAGAGATACCATTTGACCCAGGAATTCCACTACTGGGAATTTACCCTGAAGAAGCCATAACTGCTGCCCAAGCAGATAAATGCACATGCATATTTATTGCAGCTTTGTTCTCAATAGCAAAGAGCTGGAAACAACCCAAGTGCCCATCAACAAACAAATGGATAGAGAAGCTCTGGTATACTCAGACAATGGAATACTACACAACATTGAAAAAGAAGGAACTCATGAAATATTATGCAAAGTGGATGACCCTGGAGGACATTATGCTCAGTGAAATATCTCTGTCACAAAAGGACAAATATTGCATAGGGCCACTGTTGTTGTAAAATGGGACTGACATCAGGGTTGAGGAAAGAAAAGGAAGGGAGGAATAATGTATATTGAATTGAAACAGATGAGGGAGAGAACTGTTTAAAAGGGCTATGTGAATGGGTATTCTTGTCATTTAAGAAGTCCAGAGTGAAGGTTGCATAGTGGAGTGGACTTGGGTGGGGGGGGGAGAGATTTCATAACAATGAAAGAGTTTTTTTTTTCTTTTCAAGGGTAAGAGTGAATTGAGGGGGAGAGGGTGGGTAGGGAGAAAAGTGCAACAATGAATGGAAACCCTAAGTTTCTGTAAATGTTCTTTAAAATTAATTTTTTAAAAAAGGAAAGTAGTGAAAAATAGTAAAAAAAAAAAAGAGAGAGAGAGACTTTTAGATTCCTAGAATGCTGTTGAGATAATAATGCCATATATTTTCTAACTGGTTGATACAGGAAATAAGAGTGAACAAACTTTTCTGATACACCTTATCTAAAAAGAGATATAATTGTTTTTATATTGCTCTTCCCAATGTCTCACACCAACAACTCCTACTTACTGATCCTGACTTCCCCATGATGTCACCTTGGTATTTGTGTTCTAGAAGTTTGGTTTCTGGAAATATTTAACTTCTTGGGAGCTGAATGTTCTTTCAAATAAAACAACTACATGCTAACTCAAGTGGAGAAGAAGCAGCAAAGAGATGAGATTAAAAGAAACAATAGTGTAAACAAGTGATTACTTTCATTTAATTAGATGGTTCTCATTTTTAAAGATTTTAGAGTATTAAAATGAGTATTAATTTGGTAGTTATTACTTACATAGCAAAATTTCTTCAATTAGTAGCTTAGATTTTTCATGGATATCTAGCCATCTAAAATGGACAGATAATTCATTCTGCCTATATAAACAAGCTAGATGGATAATATAAAAGGGTGGTTGAGTGTGCTACTCTTTAAGATATCAGGGTGTCTTCAGACTGAAATCTCAGTGTGAAAAACCTGAGAACAGATGCTTATGTAAGGAAAATGCTGTTCACTCAATAAAGCGAAAAAAACACATAGATAATGCTGGCCATATATTGCCTTTCTGACATTTCCTTAGGAATCTGCAAGAGCCTCCCCTTCCCCTTCCCCCAATAAGACCATTGAAGTGTGTGTTAACTACAGAATACTAAATAAAAAAGTTTGGCCAAAACAAAACAAAACAAAACAAAAAAATTGAGAAACTTTGGACCCAACTGATAACATTTCTGATTGTGTTAACATTAAAGTAATATAAAATATTATGCAATTGTTTACAATGTTTTACTTCTTTAAGATTTCTTGTGGTTATTATGTTCCGACGAGTCACTTGCGACTCCTAGCGACCCTATGTACAATAGCCCTAAACCCTGCTCTATCCCTTGCCAGTCTTATTGTCTCCATCACATCTATCGCCATTTATCCCAGTAACGGAATCAAACCATCTCGTCCAGGGTCTTCCTCTCTTGCACTGTCCTTCCAACCCTCTCAAGCATGATTTCCCTCTCCAAGGACTGATCCCGCCTTGCAACATGTCCAAAGTATGTCAGATGGAGCTTCAGAATCCTTGCCTCCAAGGAGCAGCCTGACTTCACCCTCTTCAGGACAAACTTGTTTGTTCTCCTAGCAGTCCATGGTATAGTCAATACTCTTCTCCAACACCACATCTGAAAGGCATCAACTCTCCTTCTATCATCCCTAGTCATTGTCCAGCTCTCTGATGCATGGCAAGTAATTGCAAAGGCCATGGCCTGTACCAGGCGGACCTTAGTCTCCAGACTGACTTTGTTGCTCCTCAGAACCTTGGAGAGGTCTCCGACAGCAGACTTTCCCAATGCAATGAATCTTTTAATTTCCTGGCTTCTGATACCAAAAGTGCTAATTGTAGAGTCAAGCAAACTGAAGCTATCAATAATCTCAATCTCTGCTCTGGATTACGTGTTAATTTGATATTAATTTGATAGAAATTTTAAAAAAATTCATGACTGCGTTCTAATAATATTAAAAATTAAACTTGAAAAAAATAAGTGTGTTTTGTGAGTATGAAATATATGTATTTCAAATCATTACTATAATGTTAAGTCATATGTACAATGGAATGAAATTGATATAGTTTACACAGGTGTGAACTTGAAATAGTTACTATATCGAAGCCTTGTCCCTGATGTTGATTTCCATGCTCATAATTCGAGAAGGCTAAAAAAAAAAAAGGGGGGGGGCAGAGGGGACTTCAAAACAGATTTTATTATACAGTTCTCCTGTTGAAATATCATTATCTTTTTATATCATATAAAAATGATTGTTCTCACTTTATATAAGCAATTATGTGAGAGCCCTTATCAGCTCATCATCAAATATTCTGGTAAGAGATGAACTGATTCTGTTCTCATTTATAGCTGTTACCTACGTTAATAAACACTGTGCCAATTTCCTCTCAGGGCATCACAATGATTCCTGAAGTGGTTTGAAATTGCTGTAGCTGTCAACATAGTATTTTAGCAATATAGTAATTTTAAATCTTCAGAGAAAAAGCACGATTAAGACATTTTGATACGTTGAACAAGTTTTGTGTATAATATCTTAAGTTTTAATTTAGTCCTTTTTTTGCCCTTCCAGTGAATGGAAGTGAACATACTCTCATCTCATTCTACAACATAAACACTGTAAAGTTATTTGTAAAAGCTGACTTTTGATTTAAAAGATCATGATGTACTTTCAGAAAAAAAACTCTTACTAAGGCATAGGCTATAAAATGGTCAGATTGTTACAATGAAACAAAAGTAGAAATTTTAGGAAATCAACAAGCAGGTGTAATACATTTTATACAGTAAAAGCATTCCCCTTTCAAGAAAGAATAGAAAATTATTTCTTTTTAATATAAGACACATTGCTCGTAGAAATATACCTTTGTAACTATAATTTTACACTCTTGTCTATTAACTCCTTCCCAGTGGGAAAACTCAATGCAACTTTATAAAAAGTGTGGCAGAAAGGTGACGGGAGTTTCCTCCTTTTCCTGAAGGGTGCTAAGTAAAACAATGAAACAAAATAAAATTAAAAACAAAACAAAACCCAACACCCAATAGAGCAAGCAGTTGGATGGCAACTGCAGGAAAATTTTTTGTGAAGTCATATAACCTAGCTATAAGCAAGGCTTGACATTCTTAACCTAAAAAAGAAAGTTCCTTTTCTCTCTACAAAGTATATTAGAAATTTGGGACAACAGGAACCCAGATAGCCAAGGGTTAGTAAAATAATGCCATCTAATTACAACCATTCCTCTAGCCCTGGTGTACAAGTTGCCGTCCCGCGGTCACTTGTGGTTGCTGTGAGGCTGAACACTGTGACAAGGATGTGTCAATGCGTTAATGGTTGGCTAACCAATGTGGACTGAGAGTGGGGTGGAGCTCCCCGATTAAATAAGCGTGGAAGGAGGAGTGGCATCCACTTCCATAATAGCTTGCCTCCAGAAACCCTATGAACCTGGAGAGAGGATGAAAGGAACCCAAGTGTCGAGGACTCTCCTTCATAAGGTCGCTATGGGTCTCCTGCGACTCAACGGCACTTAACAACAACAATTACAACCATGTTGTTGTGCTGTTGAGCTGATTCTGACTCTTCATGACCATAAGTGATAGATAAGTGTCCCACAGAATTTCCTATACTCTAGACTTTATTTGAGCAGGATGTCCGTGTCTTCTCATATGGGGTGGCTGCTCAATTTGAACCATCCACCTTCAAGTTAGCAGCTCGCTTAACCTTTGTACCAACAACTATATTTAATTCTTACTTTAAACGGCAAAGCATTTTACATTTAAAAAACCCCCAATAACAACATTGTTGCTGTTAGGTGTTATTGAGTCAAGTATATCTCATAGTGACCCAAAAGATCTGAACCTGTTCTATCCTGTGCCATCCTCACACTTCATGATACACTAGGGCCCACTGCAGCTGTCACTGTGTCACTCCACCTGGCCAAAGGTCTTCCTCTCCTTTGCTGACCCTCCACCCTTCCCAATATCTTGTTCCTCTGCAAGGAACAGCCCCTTCTAGCAATATGTCTAAAGTATTTGAGGCAAAACCTCATCATGGTTGCCTTCTAAGTATTCTGGAGTTACCCTCTCCAAGACATATCTGTTTGTTCTCTTGGGATGTTCATCCTTGGGATGTTCAGTGCTCTTCTCCAACACCACAGTTCAAAGGAGTCAATTCTTCTTTCCTGTCATCCTTATTCACTATCCAGCTCTCAGATGCATAGTAAGTGATCAGAACGACTATGGCCTGAACATGTAGCATTATTGGTACAGTTCGTATCCATATGAACTATCTTTAAGATGGTTTCATTTTTTAAGAGCTCAGCTTCTAAAAAGTAGATATAAAGTACATTTTAAGGAAAATAACAACACTGACTGAAAGTAGATGATACTTTTCTAGAGAAAGATGAGGCCTCAGTTATTGTTATGTGCTTTGAGTCACCTGCCACTTATAACAACCCAGCAGTTTTGAAGCCCACCTTGTCCTGAGTCAGTCTCACTGTTTTTGACACACCACTGCCTCAGTTTCTCTATCAAGCCATCCTACCAGGAGTCTTCCTCTCCTGTGCTGTCAGTCCACTCTTCTGAGCATGATGTCCTTCTCCAAGGACATGTCTCTCCTGGCCATGTGACCAAAGTATGTGAGATGGAGCTTCAAAATTCAAGCCTCCAAGGAGAAACTTGGTTTTACCCTCTCGAAGACAGATTTTTTTTTCTTGGCAGTCCTTTACCACCTTCTTCACTTTTAAAAATATCATGAATTAAACTCATTTCTCTTTATACCTCTTTTTCTCCCAAACTCTGCAACTAGAGTCCACAGGTTCACACCTGGTTTCAGTTGTATAAACTTGGCCAGGATCCCACTCTGTGTCTTAGTGTCAATTATCACTTCACTGGGTTGCTATATCAAGGAAGTTAACATATACAAAGTGCTGAAAGCTGTGACCACCTGAGAACTCATGATTTATATATCTGCTTTGTGCCATAGAATCAGAATTGACTCATAGGTAAAAGTATTTTATTAATAGAGTATTTACATTTATGTAAAACTTTAACACAAGAAATACTTATTAATTGTATCTTTTTGAGTACTAAGAGCAATTCTAGCTCATTGAAAGCAATAATTTCTAGCCCTTTTATTATTATTATTTTTTTTTTTAATTTTTTTTTTTTAGACCGGTCAAGTGAAGCAGTGGTAGTGGAGAAGGAACAAAGAAATCTGTAAGTGACTGTGATAAATTAGTTGTGGCCTCCACTGCACTCGGACCAGCCATTATTTTTCTTGTTTTTGTGTGAGTGTACCGTCAGATCAGAGCTGACTGGTACAGGAGGAGATTGTCCCTCCTTCCCCGGCAGAGCATTCGGTGGATTTGAACCGGGCGCCTCTGAGATTGTAGTCGCAGGTCCTTGCCACTAGGCCACCAGAGCTCCCCTCCTTTTGTAATTTTACAACACTCATTCTTTGACTTTTCCAGCAAGTGTTACAGAGTGTGTGAATTATTTTTTCACTGAAATAAATGAAGGTATATTTTTAAGAATTGCATGATACTCTAGAATGTCAAAATTCAAGGCTCATAATCACTGTTCTCGTAATACATACAGTTCTACTCAACTCCATAAATGTTAACAGGTGAAGGGTAAGGTAGAAAATTTTGCTTTCAAAACCTAGTTTTTCTGTTAGGTAATGTTGAGTTGCTCTGACTCATCAAAACCCTTTTTTTTTTTTAAAGAGACCCAAATCCTGGGGAATCGTTTGTCATCCTCATGATCTCCATTGTGTCAATCACATTGCTGCAGTCACTGTGTCAGGCCAGCTTGCTGAGGAGTCCCCTCTTCTTTGCTGATGCTTTTCTCTCCCCACATGATAGCAGAGTGGGAGCCAACCCACAGCTGACCCTTCCAAGGCTTTCCAGAGGCAGTTATTCACACGAGAGGAGACTGCACATCCTTCTTCTGTGGAGCTGCTGGTGCATTAGAACCATGTGCCTTTGGGATTGCAGTATGGCTTCTTGCCACCAGAGCTCCCTATATATCACATGTAGCTTGGATTTATTAGGGAGAGGCACAGATTCTGCTATATTCTCGAGTATTAGAGTCCTTGTTCAGGGCATGTGAACCAGTGCCACAGCAAGTGGCCGCTACCAGTGTTGGGAGGGATAAAAAAAAAAGGTGAGAACTTTGTAATCACTAATCAAACTTGTCTAAACCTTTTCCAAATGTTGCTAGCTCTAAGTGAGAGGTGAGAACGACACACGACCCTTCATGTCGATACTCAGAGTTTTCATGTCAAAACGTGCCCTCTTTCTTCTTGTGAGATAGGTCCCGTTCCTCCCACTGCAGTTTCCACTCTGCTTCCCCAGCTGCCCTATATACTGTCTCTTTTAGTCCCTCATTTCTGATCACTCTCCCTGGTCTTCTCATTCAGAAGGACCCCTGCATGTCGGTGAATATGTTCTGATCACTGGCTGGCACCACTAGGATGAACCTGGTCCTTTAAAGTGTTCAATTTAGAGGAATAAATCACTTTTCACTTTATCTTAATTTATCACATTCAAATGAAGAATACCAATAAATGCATTCTGTTCTGTAGAAATATACTGTGTCCTTGATATGCTACATCCTTTATTGTTTTCTTCTTTTTTTCTTCCCTCCCCTGCATCCATTGAGTGTAAGGAAAATGTTCTACATCACTGCTCTAAGGGTTGGCTGTCTATTTGTGAAAACAAGTTTGAGTCAGTTTGGGCAAATGGGCTTTTAGTTGCGGTTCTGCTCAATTTTGCTTGATTGTTCCTACTGAGCAGAGCTCCATTAGTGATTTTTCAACTCTAAGCCTTCAAGGTTATTATTTTCCTTTTAATGGAAAATATTATTTAAATATAATTTTTAAGGAAATGATGGGCTGGCCAGCAGCTTCATGCGGCCAGGAGAGATAGCAATGCATTATACACAACAACCAATTTACAGTACAAACAAACAGAAAGCTTTTACATATACTGATTTAAGAAAATAAATCATTTAAGTTTTCTTATAACCACCATAGGATATCATCCTGCTTAATATGTATGTATACCATAGTCACATGAGATTGACTCTCCAGAAAAAGGTTATAATCACCTGTAACACTGACTACAGTGTTGTATGACAAGGTATAGCTGCTATAAAAAAAAAACAACAAACAAACCCCAAACACTGCCATCAAGTTGATTCTAACTCATGGTGATCTTTCATCAGGTTTCCAAGGCTGTCAAGTTTGACCAGAGGAGACTGTTTATCAAGCAGCACAACACGTAACATAAAATACCTTTTCATACTTAATATGTTGAATCTACTGAGTTCCAATTATTATTAAGTAATAATAACAGATACTGACATTAATACATTTAATACCAGTCATGCATTTACTGCATTAATGCATTACTGAGCAGCCAGTAGGTGGCCAGTCTTCAGTGAACAGATTTCAGAAAATATCTCATTTAATTTTTGCAAACACCTTATTCATATTCTGCATTTATGTAAGAAGAAACTGTCATTTAGAGAGTTCAATTATCTTACCCAAGACTGGATTGTTATAGCTGTCAAAGCCATTATTTTAATCCAAATTGGTATGATTGTCATGTGTTAACTACAATAGTAATATGAAATTTTACAGAATCTTAGGCCCAGACACTCTGAGATGGAATTATCTTATACAGGATATAAGTCTGAGATATTAAGCCTTACTTCTTTTGTAAAATGCAGGTTATTGTTGTTAGGAGCCGTCGAGACATAGATGACTCATAGTGAACCTATGAACGAAAGGCCTGAGCACTGTTCATAGAGTTTCCGGAGGGAAGCCATTTCGGAAGTGGATGCCTCTCCTCCTTCCAGGCTTGTTTTAGTCGGGAAGCTCCAGCCAACACTTTCCACCAGGGGTAACCATCACATTTGGTACATCAGTGTCCCAGTGTTCAGCATCACAGCAACTATGAGTTACCTCTGTACAGCAATGCACAGACTAGTGCTATACCACCTAGAAGAATGCAGGTACTCGAAATAAATTTCATTTCAAATTAAATAAGGATTTTTTGAAGTAATGCTATAGAAGATAAACACATATGGAACACTTGAAAACAAAGCCATAGCCATCCAAGACAATCTTTACAAAAGCCCACTGTCCCATTGCTCTCCTATGGTCGTTTAAAGTACTGAACTATAGTAGCCCAATGCTTAACCACTGTGCCACCAGGGCTACCTAGGAAGCATTTAGCAAAATCTAAAGGTTGTTATAATAGAAAAAGCTGGGAGCCATATAGAATTTACCTTAACAATGAAAAAAGGAATATGCTATTCTCAACTTTCTGGTGAACCTCTACCACCTATTATTTGCACCCTTATGATTCTATTTACCCACTTAAGAAATCTGGGATTTCACATACTGTATATTAGTTCTTTTAGGTCCAAAATTTAATAAATGAAAAATTTATAAATGGTGTGATAAACAGATCCTATTTTCTGAAGATGCTTTAGCCAGTCGTATCTGTAACATTAATTAGAACGTTTTAAGTATTTTCAGGCGATGGGTACAGAGACTCATCCTGGGTGTGCCCTTGCTGCTGTTTTTGTTAGGTGCTGTGGAACAGGCCACTGTATAATAGAACAAATTGTCATCTGGCCCAGAAATGCCACCCCAGTATTATAGGGCAAGACAAGTTGTGTGTGTCTGTGGCTATAGATGAGCAAGGTAACCATGGGCTTGCTCCTGTTTACTTACTAATCTGTAGGGAATAATTGCAAATTTTCACTTAAATGCACCAGAGACTGTACTTTTAAGTGGCCTGGCACCCCTCTCTCAATCCTATAGTACCTTTTTCTAAAATCAAAGCCTCCTTTCCAACTTACAATCCCTGATCATGGGATACATTAAGAAACATTAATATAAGCATGCAAGTCAACATGTCATTGTCACTTAATTTCCAGAAATTAATTCTCTAGAAGCATTTTCATTTTCTGTTCAGTATCTGTACTTTTTTAGTTCAATTACAATAGGGAAGAACCATTTGAGCATCTCCTGATTTCTCTAGGTGCTTCCAAAACTTTGGGGGATCCTGGAGTCACCTCACAATGATAATATGGCCTCGAGAATTCTGACTGTTGAGGACAGTAAAACTTTACAATCATACTGTGTACACCTTGTGCCAGCAGGTAACAAAATTTCTCATGTCTATTACTTCTGCTGAGACTCACATCATGGAAAGAGCAAAGATAAAAGAATTTGGAATCTACATATAAGGAAAAAGAGACTCAGAAATAACTTGTCCAAGTTCAGAGTGACAGCATCACAATTCCATAGATTTTCTGCATCCTAATCTAGTACTTCATCCAATATAGCATATTTACTGAGAAAACCTATGTATTTCCATTATCAAGAGCAATTTTTATTGTGTAAATGCTAATAGGAATGGCTATGTGTTAGCACTAACGTAATATACTGATTCTTTTGAAGGAACCCTTAGAAATCTGCACAGTCATGGCTAACTTCCAAAGGAAGAAGTAATACTAATTCTCCTTGACATGATACTATGATATATGGTATGGTCTCTGCTAACTCCAAAAATGCATTAGAAAAACCTCATAATAACTTTTAAGAAATTTCAATTTTTATTTCCTTTCAGTAATTTGATTCTTTTTTAAAATAAAACTGAGAACCAGATATTCTGGAGAGCTTTTAGATAAAGTATAATTACTCGGATCTATAATTATCCTGACAAGGTTAAGGTGAATAATCAGGCATCTAATTATGAAAACAAAACACCATGGGATTCTTAAATAGATGACCAAACACCATGTTCCCTTTCAGTATAGCTTTTAACCTGATCATTTGTGTCTGTGCTTTTTACTCTACAGAGTAATTTATGTTGAAAAGTTTAAATCACAGTCAATTATCTTTTTGTAAAACTGTTAATACAGATGTTTCTATTCTAAAATTTAATTTTGTACTGATGAAGAACAGTGTTTTTCATCAACATGTTAACCTTTATGTTATCATATTTACAGGTTGCATTATTTTCTCCCTTAGTTACTTTTCCCGCCAGAGTTCTAGTTCAACAATCTATTTTTTATACATTATCTCATTTAATCTTCAACAAGAAAGCCAAAGACCTTAATTGACATAAGTAACACCTTAAGTTACTTAATGTGTTTATCATAGAAAATCAACTGGCTACATCAACAAGAAACTGAATTCAATTTAGGTTTTAGTAAGATTCATCTCCAGAAGACTGACATTTAGATTTAGGAAGCTGTCCAAACCATTATGGGAAAGCTCAGATTTAAACCAAAACCTACATGATACAGAATTTAACACTCTTTACAATTGTATCATTGGGAGGAATATAGAGATATTATTTAAGAAGTATCACTGAAGTTTAGTGCTTGCTCCTCTATAAACTTTCACATGCTGTACTGAAATGGTATTGATAATTTCTTTCCCTGCTTAAAAGATGTATTTCACAGTTACTTCTCTGACATCTTAGAAGATATGCTGACTCTACGGCAGACATACAAATGTTTTGCTAAATTAACTCCTTGCTAGAGTTATATTTTAACTGCACTTATTGAGTTGTTGTTGTTATGTGCCACCCAGTTGCTTGCAACTCACCATGACCCTACATACAA
>NW_006399815.1:15355840-15357404 GCF_000299155.1 Elephantulus edwardii | reverse complement strand
GTGCAAATCCTTACCACGAGGCCAACAGACCTTCCCTCTAGCAGATCTTCTACTTATATGCTGAGAAGTGTTTAGTTAAGTGGTATTATTGATTCTAAAAGAATTGTGATTCAGATACTTAACAACTACATTCAAATATAATTTTATATACCATATATACTATCTATTATATAGTATACTTGTTCAGGACAGGGAAGGGTTCAGAGCTGCTATACATAGGGTCACTATACATTACTGATGACTCAATGACACCTAACAACCTAACAATAACATACTATGACAGGTATGGAAGCGTGAGTAGCATCCTCCGAAAACTCTATGAACTTTGATTGTTGATAGTTGTAGAGGGGCCTCAGGCCTTTTGTTCACAGGGTCACTAGGAGTCATTCTACTAGAAGGCAATCAACAACAATATAGTACTTATACATATTAAATTAAATTGTAAACCCAATCCAATATATTAATTTAAAACTTTTTAAATATTTAATACATTTAACACTTTTCTAGTAATATTCTATAGGAAAATAAAACAATGATTTTATAAAATTTTGCTATATTTTCAGGTTATTTATTTATTCTGAATATATTTCAGCTGTCTTAAAGATACTTAGTTTTTCTGAAGACTAAGTAATGATTATATAAGCTTCATTAACAAACTCCTTACTTTTCTAACTTCCATTTTCACTACAGATCCCAATTGTATTTACTGGTAGTGACAGAGTAAGAAAAGACAATCATATTTCCATTTTATATGTGGTGAACCAAAAGCAGAGCAAAAATTAATTACTTGAGTGTTTATTATATTTTAGGGCCTGTTACTTAATGTGTTTCTCACAGAGAATCAAGCGACTAAATCAAACAGAACCTGATTTCAATTTAAGCTTGTTATTTGCAAATCAGGGCCGACACAGGCTCTTCACAATGAATAAAACCATTTTTGTTTAATGTCATCTTACCTGCACAATATCCCTCTCAGCATACTTCCCTCTGGAAGAGACTCTGACATCATCTCCATCCAACTCGACCATTGCTTAAAAATAAAATATGACATTTTATTCATGTATTTTAGCCATATATCAATATTGTAATGTAGGGAATAAGGAAATTGAGATCTATAAAGTACCAATATGTCCTATGTAAAAATAGAAAGCATATGGATCCCAATACCTCTTCCTTAAGACAGGACAGAGTGCACACTTTTACAGAGAAAAAGCAAGACAAGACCTCTTGTGACCCTCTGAAAAGCAAGGAGCCAAAGCCATGTAGCACTGTCTTTGATGCATCTCCCAACTGAAGCCTTAATTCTCATTTATTAGCTTACATGACAGATTTGGAAAGTGATGCTAATGCAATAACTTTTAATTCTTCTTTTTACTTTAAGAAGAAAGCTGGCATTAATCACTACAGGATTTCCTATAACAATCTGAATTTGATTCTTGTTGAAACAATATTTATTGAGAAATCACAACAAAGCTATGTTGTTGTTGTTATGTGCCATCGAATCATTTCCGACTCATAGCGACCCTATGCACAACAGCTCTAAACCCTGCTCTATCCTGCGCCA
>NW_006399815.1:15352693-15355151 GCF_000299155.1 Elephantulus edwardii | reverse complement strand
CTTCCACCAATCCTGATGCCACAATTCTCCTCATAGAGCCCAGCCTCTCGAATAATCTGCTCTGCATACATGTTGAAAAGGTATGGAGACATATCCTCTATAAATAGCATAAAGGGGGGGGAAGTGTTTTCTCCGTCCTTACATTGATAAGGTTTTTTTTTTCTTCTAAAGTATAATTTATTTTTTTCTTGCGTGTGGGTAAAGAATAATTTAAGCATTACATAGACCAGCTGGTATTTGGAAATGCTGTGGTTTAATGGGGCAGCTGGTGATACAGTAATGCTATGCTTCAATTAAGAACATTTTGCAGAGTTTATTAGGTTTTCAGTAAGAATTCTCTAAATAATTAATTACTTAAGGAATGCTAATTTGTGCTTAAAGTATAATTCTGTTACTGATAATTCATTTTGTGTACACATGACATTCACCAGACTCCAGAGAACCACTTGTGATTATAAAACTTGCCACTTCATACAATAAAAATATCTCTTTCAGTCAGAACACAGTATTTTCCACTTTATTATTTCCTTCAGTACTTCCATAACTTATATGGGTTAAAATGTTGCTTTCAGTTTTATTTTTCAACAAAGATCCTAAAACCAATGTTTGGAGTAAGACACGGTTATCATGTATAGCTATTAGAAAACAACCATTTAAAGTTTGCTTAGTTTCATACAATGTTATTGTTTGCTGTTGAGTTGGAACTGATTCATAGCTAATCCTACAGCAGGTTTTCAGAGGCTGTAAATCACACAGGAAGAGAATGCCCCTCTGAATCCCATGTAGTAGCTAGTAGATTTTGAACTGCCTGCCTTTGGGTTAGCAACACTACTTGTTACTCACTAAGGCCACCAAGCACCATATCTATATGACAGAACTCACATTTTATTAAAATGTGAATATCAACAATAATAAAGCAAATAAGTTACTCAACATATAAAAGACTTATGTATCATTTTGTAATTGGATTATCCTTTTCTTCTGGAGGCCCTGTAGGATTCTGTAAACTTTCATTTTGAGACCCTGTCTGAGATGGTATTGCCAAATGTTTGTTCTGAGTCAGTAAGTTTTCTTTTCACCCTGTTGGAAAAAGGTTTTGGTGTACACAGCGATTTAATATTTAGAAAGTCCTATTCATATATTTTATCCTCTTCAGAGTGTGCATTTCTGGCTGTAATTGGCAGTCCCTTTATACTGTAGACTAGGTCTTCTAAGCTTGGTCCTAGCTTGGTCTCTTATGAATTTATGGTTTGGGGCTTTATTCCCAGGTCTCTGACCCACCTTGAGTTGATTTTTGTGAATGGTGTGAGATGTGGATCCTGTTTCAGGTTTCTGCAATTAGCATTCTAGTTTTGTCAGCACCATTTGTTGAAGAAGTTATAATTTCCCCATATGATAGGTAATTCCTTGTCAAGTATCACTTGACCGAAGATAGATTGGTCCATTTTGGATTCTCCATTCAGTTCTATTGGTCTATGTGCCTGTCTTTGTACCCATATCATGTTGTTTTAGTTACTACTTCTGTGGAGTAGGTTTTGAGGTCTAGGAATGCTATGCCTCCCACTTTATTTTTGTTTTTAAGAAATGCTTTACTTATTCTGGGTCTCTTTCCACTCCATACAAACCTGACAATTTCCCTTTCATTCTCCTTGAAAAATGAATTTGTTATCTGTATTGGGATTTAAACATGTGGATTGCTTTTGGTAGGACGGTCATGTTCACTATATTGAGTCTTTCTATTCATGAACAGGGAGCTTTTGCCCATTTCTTTAGGTCATCTATTGTGTCTTGCAAAAACATTCTGTAGTTTTCTTTATATAGGTCTTTTGTTTCTCTAGTTAGGTTCAATCCCAAGAATCTCATTTTGTGGGTGGCTATAGTAAATGGTATTAGTTGTTTTCCTTATCTGAGTTGCCTTTGTTACTGTAGGGGAACCCTACTGATTTTTAGATATTCATCTTATATACTGCCACCCCACTAGGGTGATCTACAAGCTTTAATTTTTTTTTTGTTGTTGTTGAGTCCTTGGGGTTTTCTCTGTATATCATCGGTATATAGTGATAGTTTAATTATCTCTTTGCAGATTAGGAATTTTTTTTTAAAAATTTCCTTCTTTTCTTGATTATCCTAGCATGTACTTCCAACACAATACTGAACAGAAGTGGTGACAGTGGGCATTATAGTCTGGTCCCTATTCACAAAGAAAATGGTTTTAGTCTTTCTCCATTGAGAACGATATTGACTCTTGATTTTGCATATATACATTTTGCTGAATGTCTTAATCAGGAAGGAGTGCTGGATTTTGTCAAATGCCTTTTCTGGGTCAATTGTTAGGATCACATGTTTCTTGTTATTTACTTTGTTTAAGTGATGCATTGCATTGATTGTTTTTCTTATGTTGAACCATCCTTGAATGCCTCTTATGAATTCCACTTGGTCATGATGAATTATTGGGTTG
>NW_006399815.1:15331464-15352195 GCF_000299155.1 Elephantulus edwardii | reverse complement strand
TCCTTTCTCCAAGTTCATAGTTTCCAAAGGCATGTGGTTTAGGAAGTGGATGCCATTTTCGCTTCCAAACCTGTTTTATATTTGGGAACACCACCAAACACTGTCCACATTGGGAGCCCATTATGGTATT
The DNA here is from genome assembly GCF_000299155.1 of Elephantulus edwardii. NCBI lineage: Eukaryota > Metazoa > Chordata > Mammalia > Macroscelidea > Macroscelididae > Elephantulus > Elephantulus edwardii. The sequence goes on along the minus strand of NW_006399815.1, from coordinate 15,352,065 downwards.
TGATAGCCTAATACCCACGCTGGACAGTGTTTGCTGGAGTTTTCTGACTAAAACAAGCCTGGAAGCAGGAGTGGCATCCACTTCTGAAATGGCTTGCCTCTGGAAACTCTATGTAGGAACAGTGCTCAGGCCTTTCATTCATAGGGTCGCTATGAATTGTCTACAACTCAACGGCACCTAAGAACCATAACGACGATGACATAGAGAGAGCTACATTGGCCTGGTGGACGGAAAGTTATGCTACCAAGCCAAAGGTGGGTGATTTTAACCTGCGGCCCTCAGGCCTGGTTCAAGTTATTTTCCTGTCAAACATTCTTCTAGGTGGTATAGCACTGGTCTGTGCATTGCTGTACAGAGGTAACTCGTGGTTGCTGTGATGCTGAAAACTGTGACACTGTGCCAAATGTGGTAATGGTACCCATGGTGGACAGTGTTTTCTGGAGCTGCCTGACTAAAACAAGCCTGGAAGCAGGAGAGACATCCACTTCCAAAATGGCTTGCCTCCGGAAACGCTATGTACAAAAAATGCTCAGGCCTTTCATTCATAGGGTCACTATGAGTCATTTACGACTCGATGGCACCTAAAACAACAACAATGGCACAAAGTTCAGCATCACAGCAAACCCAGATTACCTCAGTACGGCAAACTGACTAAGAGTGATGTAAAAGTAGAATAATGTTTCTCCAAATATAACAACACAGCACATCAGCAGAGAACTGCCAGAAGTCCAGGCTGGATCTAGAAGGGGTCATGGTACTAGGGATATTGTAGCTAATGTTAGATGGGTCTTAGCTGAAAGCAGGGAGTACCAGAGAAATGTATATCTGTGTTTCATTGACTATGCAAAGGCGTTTGACTGTGTGGATCATAACAAACTGTGGCTGACTCTGAGAATAATGGGAATCCCAGAACACTTGATCATGCTAATGAGAAATCTATACTTGGACCAGGAGGCAGGTGTTAGAACAGAGCAAGGAAACACTGCATGGTTCAAAATTGGGAAGGGTGTATGCCAGGGATGTGTCCTGTTTCCATACCTTTTCAACTTGTATGCATAACAGATTATCCGGGAGTCTGGGGTCTATGAGAAATGTGGGGTCAAGATTGTTGGAAGAGCTATTAACAATCTGTGTTAAGCAGATGACACAACCCTGCTTGCTGAAACTAAGGAGGACCTGAGATGCTTGCTCCAGAGGGTCAAGGACTGCAGCCTCCAATATGGATTGAAGCTCAATGTCAAGAAGACAAAGATTCTCACCAGTGGACCAATTGGTAGTATCAGGATGGATGGTGAAGAGATTGAGATTGTTCACAGCTTTAGCTTGCTTGGCTCCACAGTCAACACTCTTGGCACCAGTAGCCAGGAAATTAAAAGACGTATTGCCATGGGAAAGTCTGCTGTTAGGGACCTCTCTAAAGTACTCAGGAGCAATGGTGTGGCTCTACATCTGGTATAGGCCATGGTCTTTGCTATCACTTGTTATGCATCAGAGAGTTGGACAATGACTAAGGAGGATAGAAGGAGAATTGATGCCTTTGAGCTATGGTGCTGGAGAAGAGTATTGAGGGTACCATGGACTGCTAGGAAAACAAACAGATTCATCCTGCAAAAGGTTAAACCAGGCGGCTCCTTGGAGGCAAGCATTCTCAGGCTCTGTCTATCATACTTTGGACATGTTGTAAAGAGGGACCGGTCCTTGGAGAGGGACATCATGCTTGGTAGGGTGGAGGGACAGCACAGGAGGGGAAGGCCCTCTATGAGTTGGATTGATTCAGTGACTGGGGTAATCAGGATGGGTGTGTCAGAGACAGCGCAATTGGCACAGGACAGAGTAGAGTTTAGGGCTGTTGTACATAAGGTTGCTTGCTATGAGTCACAAGCGACTCGATAGCACATAACAACAACAACAACAGGCTCACTTAGCAGTGATTAAGTGTTATCAAGTCGAATATGACTCATAGCGACCCTATGAATAAAATACTTGAACTCTGTCCTATAATTAACATCATTTCTCTATGTGTATTGCTTTTCATAATATTCCACTATTACAGATTTAATTTCTTCTGGTTTAGTTATGATGTCAAATCTATCATTCCTTAATAGAATTATTTGTGTCTTCTCCTTTCTTTTCTTTTTGTTAAGTTTGCCAATGGTTTGTAAATTTTGTTGAACCTTTTGAAAACCAGCTCCTGGTTTTGGATGGTTTCAATTGTGGGTTTTTTGTTTTCTACCTCATTCATTTCAGCTCTTATCCTTATAATTTCCTTTTTTTCTGGAGGCTGTTGTGTTAGATTTGTTGCTCCTTTTCTATTTGAAGAAGGTGTTGAGTTAGATCATAATTTTGCTTTTTCCATTGTCTTTTTATGTGTTGTCTTATCGGTATGACCTGCCCCTTGCAGACTGCCTTAGCGGCATTCCAGAGGTTTTGGTTTGCTGTATTTTCATTACCATTTGTTTTGAAGACTTTTTAAATTCCAGTCTTTATTTCTTCTCTAAACCAATTGTGTTCTAGCAAGGTGTTATTTAGCTTCCCCATTGGTAACTTTATAAACTTTATCTCATGTGGTTAATTTCTAGTTTTATGGCATTGTGATCAGAGAAGAACCTCTCTATTATTTCAATGTTTTTTAATTTGTTGAGGCTTATTTTGTGCCCTAATATTTCATCAATTTTGGAGAATGTGCACTTGAGAAGAAAGTGAATTGAGTTTTAGTTGGGTACGGTACCCTGAATGTATCTACAAGGTTGAGCTGGCTGATAACATAGTTTCGATCTTCTGTATCTTTGTTGAGTTTCTTTTAAGTTGACCCATCCTTTGGTGGAAGTGGTGTGTTAAAGTTTCTTACCACTATTGTGGTGCTGTTTACTTTTTTCCCTTCAATTCTTTTAACAGTTGTTTTATGTATTTAGCAGGTCTTTGAGGTTATATTCTTGATAGCAAGAAAAATACTGATGTGTTAGATGTGGATGGGTATGTTTACTCTTGAAGATTCCAGATCATCTGGTTCTAAAGGAGGCTTAGATTTTCCGCCCTACTCTCATCAGTAACTGTCCCCTGGGAAAGAGGGGTAGAAGAGGCAGAACTCCCTAAATGTCTTGGTAGCCAGGGCTGACACAATGAAGTCAGAATTTTTTCTATTTTTTCCCTTTTCCTAACTCATACCAGTGCAGTTAGCCAAATGCTTACTTGTCTCTTTCAACTTTCTTTTATGAATAAGGAAATCTTGCTTCAAGAAATCTTTCTTAAAGAAATTGCTCTATGTTGGTTTAAAAAAAATCATGGGAAGGGATTGTATAGAAAAAAATTACATGTGCTCATTAAAATAGAGAAGTAAGAAATTTTAACTCATTAAGTTAATTTGTTTTTCTCTAATTTTAAACAACACATATCAAAACACTGATGCAAATAATGCACTTTTGGTTATAATGTGTAGATGGTGGATTAGCAGACACAATCTGCAAACTGTATTTTAGTCTTTAATTATGCTCACTTTCATTTTAAAGTTGTTGTTGTGTACTGTTGAGTCAGAACCTACCTATAGCTGACTCTCCAGTGGGTTTGAAGAGGCAGTAAATCAGACAGGAGGAGATTGCTCATCTTTCTCCTCGGAGCAGCTGATGAATCCAGATTACATACCTTTACATGGGCAGCACAATTCCTTACCACTAAGCCACCAGCATTCCACTCTATAGCATAGGTACACTTAATGTACATTAGGTGTGAAAATGTTGCAAGTTTTTCTGATGGGATGATAGCAAACTGAATATAAAACAGACTAGATTGAAAATGAATGTCCTACCTTCTCTTCTTAGCTTTGATAGAAAACATGTGTTTTGAGAAGAAAGAAAAAAAAATAGTTGTAGGTTTTGCCATCCTGTTAAAACCTGCATGTTAATGAAGAAGCCAAGTGTTGCAGGAACCATGTATGCCTACTTGATTTCCAGAGGCAATTTTTACTCTGATTACCAAGAGAAAAAATTCTATAAAGGAAGCATGCCTTTTGGTCTATAATCTTCATTCCTTTTTCTGCATGGAAACAGGAAATGTTCAGAGGATTACTGAGATCAGAAGGAATTGAACTTGGTTCCCCCTCCTGTGGAGCTGCTGGGGTTTCAGTATGAAAATAATTTTACCCTGTGGCACACACAGTGAGCAAAGCCCTGCCCTCTGTTGACAGGAAACATGGAGACAAGGGAAGGCCATTTAATCTAGGAGAAAAAGTGATGAAAATTCAGACTTTATCTATAAGTTAACCAAAAGTCTTTAAATCTGCCTTGCCAGTTGTAAATCTCATATGCTAGTCTGTGTCTGATGATTACACACACACACACACACACACACACATTGACACACTGTTGTTAGGTACTCTCAAGTCAAGTATGACTCAAAGCAACCCATGAACAACCTGTGAAGATCTGAACCCTGTCCTATCCTGTGTCATCCTCATTATCTCTGATACATTTGAGCCCTTTGCAGCAGTCACTGAGTTAACCCATCCTGTTAAGGGTCTTCCTCATTTAAAGGATATTTGTAGATGTTTCTCCTCATTCTGGTTTATTTCCAATCTAGGCTGTATCTCTAATTTAATAGCTATCTGTGTTCCTCCATTGTTCAAAAGGTTTTCATAGGCCTTTTTCAGAAGGGGATGGCCAATCCTGCTTCCTAGGTTGTCTTAATTTGAGAGGTCTGCTGAAACCTGTCCACCAAGGGTGAACTTTCTGGCATTTTGCACACCAGTGGCATAGTTCATAAACGTGTATTTTTCACTAGATAGGTCAGAACCAAGAAAAGTACTCCAAATTATTATACCTTAAAAAAACTTAACATATAAATTTGATGAGAACAGAAAACAAAGGAAATTAATAACTGTGTCAGTTGGATGAGGATAACTCAATGTTTTTGCTGTTGTTAGGTGCCATTGAGTCAACTAACACAGTGATCTTATGAACAATGGATCTGAATCTTGTGGTACTGTGAGCCATTCTCACAAGCTCTGTTATTTGTGAGACCACTGTTTCATTCACTTTGTTCATCTGTCTTTTTGAGGGTCTTACTCTCTTTCTCTAACCCACCACCTTTCATAGCATGGTGCTGTTTTGCAAGGACTGGCTCTCTTGAGACTGTGCCCAAAATGAGATGAAGTTTCACCATCTTTGCCTCTAAGGTGCACCTTGGCTACATTTCCTTCAAGGCACATTTCTTTTTCTTAGCGGTGCCCAATTTTTCATGTAGAAATATAGGAGTAGAAATATAGCAGGGATAAGCAATAGCTCTGTATTCATACATGCGTATGTGAGAGCTCTTTAATAATAAGATCAAACTAGAGATCCATAAACTAGAGGGGCACTTCCACATGACACCGGGAGATTTGAGATGTATCTCTAAGAAAAGTATCTTTGAGAGGAAAAAGTAAATAGTAGATAAAGAAGCTTGAATCCATCACTGGTTAATGCAGATTATCAAGTGCCAAAAGCATTAACCTAGAAAGGCTGACCGCAGAGAATTGTCTGAAATTCATACCTGGAACATTATATAATACAAATAGATGCAATGTTTAGAAAGAGCAGCCATCAGGGACTTTTGCTTTAAAACCTGGAAAATTATACTGATGAATAAGATGATCAGGCAAAGCACGGAATCCTGAGGAAAAAAAAACTGTTTAGAAATTCAGCACTGTAACTGTCTATGGTGCTTTACCTGAGACCAAAAGATCTGTAATACGGAGAACTATCTTAGGACTGCTGGGTAAATGAGAATCATTTCAGTGATAATATTAATATTACAAGGGTTTGAATCTACCAGCTGGTCCATGGCAGAAGGAAAGGCAATCTCCTTCCGTGTGATTTACCACCTCTGAAAACCTGCTGGAGGGTCAGCTATGGGTTGGTTGTGACTTGATGGCACACACCACCACCACCACCACCACCACCACAACCATCCATATGTTGAAATTAACTAGTGACTTACTACTGTTTGATTTAGTCTCTTGTTCATTGCCCACTGCTAACTAAACTACCATGTAAATATAATTTACATTATCAATTTAGAAACAATTGAAACAGGTGGATATTACGTAGTCATATAATTATTTTCTAGAATAGAGTTCTGTTGAAGGATTTCACTGCATGACTACAAACAAACTTAAGAGGTTTATTCAAATTACTAGATACACAAATATCTGTCGTGGAAGAGATATACGAATCAGACCTGAGTTCAAACAGAAAACTACTCAGCTAAGTCAACTTAACACGATTACACAGAATCCCACTAAATCTCAGCTTGTCAGTTTCATTTAATTTCATTTTGCTCTTCCATATGACAGAATTTATATGTTTAACTTAAATAATTATAAATATGTCTATATATAAAAATCAGGTCTTGAAAATCCATTAAATTAGCATTATAATGATTATGCTAGCATTTCTATTCACAACCTAATGGTTTATTAATTTAATACTCATTTTAAAGGTTTTAGTGAACTCAGAATGTGTTTTGCCTTGGGAGAAAAACTCAATTTATCATTCTGTCAGTCTTAAGAAATATTATCTTGAGGTCCAAACCATCTTTAATGAAATGGAAAACTGAATGTTGAACTAATCTTTAAATGCAAAAGAGAATGTCCTACTCAGAACACAAATCTTTTATTTTGCTGCTTTTAAGAGACATGTTGAGCTAAGTAAATCTATGTCTGTGTGGGCATGGACATACAGACCCCATGCATACCCACATCCTTATAGAGGAAAAAAGTGCTGAGAGAGACCTAAGAGCAAGAAACATCAGATTAAGCACACCCAAGAAAGACAATCAAAAGTTTATACTCACCATCAAATTCTGCAGGTCCAACACCTACTATAATTATGGACATTGGAAGTTTTGAGGCCTTTAAAGAGAACATGTAATTAGGTCACAGTATTTTTCACAATGAAAAACATAAAATTAAAAAGAAAGCTATGGCAGTAATGAGTCAAACAGGTAGAAAACAATATTCAAATATTTATTTTAAAAATATCTCAATTGTTCATTCAAATAGCCTTTGAACACATTGAAAACTGTTGACCGCAGTGATTCCACACTCTTCCTTTGCAGACACTCCACATAATGCTAACCTGGGGTGTGGGGGGGTATTTGTCAAGCATGACCACCTCTGGATAAGAGAAAATAAAAAGCAAGGAGCATCTGCTTTTTGCTACTCTCAGGCCAAATCTTCCTGAGCTGACTTTGAGTATGTTCAGTCTCTTTTACATTCTTCTTGCAAAACACCTTACAGCTCAGCTGTTAAAGAGAGAGAGGTTCCAGATTTGTGAGTGGTCTTCTAGGCTACCTCATTTATAAACCAAGGTTAAGGAAAGCAATCTTCATAGTAAATGAGCAACCATAAATGATCATGACAGAAAACTATTCTTAGCATTATTAATTTACATATTAAATATCCATGAGATTGTGAAGGAGATGGAATACTTAATTCATTAACCTTTCCCCCATACATATCACTGTAAGTTATATCATCACACTAAATCAGAAAATTATTAAATCGGGAAATGTCAAGAAAGTAAGATGCAAACACCACAATGACATCTACAGAAGTCAATGAACTACAGATAATTGTTTTTTAGGGCTGCATGTCCTGATAGCTTAAACCTAAATTATTAGGTTCATATATTAAAGTGCATACTAACAGAAACGACTAGCACATTTTTAAAAAATAGATAAATTTAATATAAATCTATCTAGTTAAAAAAACCTGACAAGCTTTTCCCTGTCCTCATTTTAATATTTTTTCCCTAAGAAGATGTCTATAGTACATTTAATAATTTTTTCCCTCCCCACATGAAATTAATTATCTTTCTCTCCCAACAAACAGGTTATTCTATTCCTTCTATGCTATTAATAATTACAAGGCTGGGCAAACAATTTATTCACACAGCCCATATTTATCAAATGTCTACTTTCCAAACATTGCTAAACCTGGAACTAGTAATTTGAGCAAAATAAGGTAGAATAATTGCTCCCTTGAAGATTAAGGTATGTGAAGACAATCAATTAAATAATCATGAAAAATAAACACATAATGGGGAATCAAAATGAGCAGGATGCTTTATGAGTAAATCTAACCCCTGACCAGTATAAAGTAATTGTTGTTGTCATTAGGTGTCATCAAGTCCCAACTCATAGTGACCCTATGAACAACGTACCTGAACCTTGTCCTATCCAGCACCATTCTCATCATTTCTGCTATGCTTACACTGACTGTTACAGCCACTCTCTTCCTCACTTTTGTTCTAATACTTTCCAGCATGATGTCTTTTTCCAAGCATGCAGCCCCTCCTGACAACATGCCCAAAGTGTGTGAGACAAAACTTCAATATCTTTGCCTTAATGGAAATAGTAATTAATATTGTTATGTGCCAATGAGTCAGAACCAACTTGGAGCTGACACTCCAGCAAGTTTTCAGTAGCTGTAAACTGCAAAAGAATTGATTTCTCATCATTCTCCTGAAGAGCAGCTAGTGGATTTGAACTTCCTGCTGTTAGGTTAACGTACAACTCCTCACTACTAGGCCACCATATAGCCACATGTAAGTGTTACAATATAGTATGTATAATAACTGTTATGTTATGTCCAGTTGCCTGCGCCTCATAGTGACCCTATATACAACAGCCCTAAACCCTACTCTATCTTGTGCCAATCTTATTATCTCTGATACACCTCCCCCCCATTACCCTACTTACTGAATCAATCCATCTCCTGTGCTGTCCCTCCACCCTCCCAAGCATGACATCCCTCTCCAAGGACTGGTCCCGCTCTGCAACATGTCTAAAGTATGTCAGATGAAGCTTCAGAATCCTTGCCTCCAAGGAGCAGGCTGGCTTCACCCTCTCTAGGATGAACCTGTCTGTTTTCTTAGCAGTCTGTGGTATATTCAACACTCTTCTCCAGCACCACAGCTCAAAGGCAGCAGTTCTTCTTCTATCACCCCTAGTCATTGTACAGCTCTCCGATGCATAGCAAGTAATTGCAAAGACTATTGCCTGGATAAGGCACACCTTTGTCTCATGGCTGATATCACTGCCCTTCAGTACTTCGGAGAAGTCCCTCACAGCAGACTTTTCCTATCCAATCTGTCTTTTTACTTCCTGGCTGCTGATTGGCTTCCTGATTGTGGAGCTATGCAAACTAAAGCTGTTGACAATCTTCACCATCTATCATGATGCTGCCAGTTGGCCCAGTAGTGAGAATGTTTTCTTGATATTGAGCTTCAATCCATATTGAAGGCTGCAGTCCCTGACCTTATGCAGCAAGTGCTTCAGGTCCTCCTCAGTTTCAGCAAGCAGGTCTGTGTCATCTGCATAATGCAGATTATTGATGAGTCTACCTCCAATCCTGATGCCACATTTCTCCTCACAGAGCCCAGCCTCCCGGATAATCTGGTCTGCATACACATTGAAAAGGTATGGAGATAGGACACATCCCCGGCGTAGACTCTTCTCAATTTTGAACCATGCAGTGTTTCCTTTGTTCTGAAGACTGCTTCCTGGTCCAAGAATAGGCTTCGCATAAGCACAATCAAGTCCTCTGGGATTCCCATTCTTCTCAGAGTTAGCCACAGTTTGTTGGGATCCACACAGCCAAATGCCTTTGCATAGTCAATGAAACACAGATAGATATTCCATGGGTACTCTCTGCTTTCAGCCAAGATCCATCTAACATTAGCTGTAATATCCCTACAACCACGGCCTCTTCTAAATGAAGGCTGCACATCAGGAAGTTCTCTGTTGATGTGTTGCTCCAGTTGTTTATTGGATAGTCTTCAGCAGACTCTTGCTTGTATGTGATACCAATGATATTGTTTAATAATTTCTGCACTCTGTTGGGTCACATTTTCTTTGGAATTGGAACAACATAGAGCTCTTCCAGTCAGTTGGCCAGGTGGATGTCCTCCAGATTTCTTGGCACAACTTGGTGAGCACATCCAGGGCAGCATCTGTTTGTTGAAATATGTCAATTGGCATGCCATCAATTCCTGGGGCCTTGTTTTTGCCAATTCTTTCAGAGCAGCTTGAACTTCTTCCTTCTTTACCACAGGCTCTTGCTCATATGTTGTTTCATGAAATTCTTCCATGTCCACCAACTCCTTTTGGTACAATGACTCTGTATATTGTTTCATCTTCTTTTAGTGCTTCCTGGATCATTTACTATTCTGCCCAAAGCATCCTTAAGTATTGCAACTCGAGGCTTGAATTTGTTCTTCAAGGCATGTGGGTGGCAGGACTGTATTTTAGTAAGACTGTATATAAATAGGTCAAGCTAAGAGAAGTGTGGAACCAAGCAAGCGGAAATTATTATAAATTTCAACCTCTTCTCCATCTATCACAGATCTGCCAATTGGCCCACTATGAGAATTGGCCCAGTGGTGAGAATCTTTGTCTTCTTGATGTTGAGCTTCAATTCAAATTTATGACTATAGTCTTTGACCTTCTGCAGCAAATGCTTCAGGTCGTCCTAAGTTTTGGTAAGCAAGATTTTATCAACACAGGTTGTTGATGACTCCTCCTCCAATCCTGATGCCACATTCCTCCTCATAATGCCCAGCATCCTGAATTATATGCTTTACATGGAAATTGAAAAGATATGGAGACAGGACTCATCCCTGATATGATCCTTTCTCCATTTTGAACAATGCAGCGTTTCCTTGCTCAGTTTTGTTTTCTGGTCCAAGTATAGGTTTTGTATGAGAACAATTAAGTGCTCTGCATTTGTTATTCTTCTCAAGGTCAGTCACAATTTGTTGTTATCCACACAGCCAAATTCCTTTGCATAGTCAATGAAACACAGACATTCTTCTAGTATTCTCTGCTTTCAGCCAAGATCCATCCAACATTGGCTATGAGATCTCTAGTGCCACGACCTCGTCTAAATATAGATTGTATTTCTGGTAGTTCTCTGTCAATCTACTGTTCTAGTCAATTTTGGATAATGTTCAGCAGGATTTTGCTTGTGTGTGAGATCAGTGATATTGTTTGAGAATCCCCACACTCTGTTAGATCACCTTATTTTGGAATGGGAATAATATGGATCCTTTCCAGTCAGTTGACCAGATAGTTGTTCTCCAAATTCTTGGCACAACCTACTAAGTATGTCTAGGGTAGCATCTGTTTGTTGAAATATGTCAACTGATATTCTGTCAATTCTCAGGGCCTTTTCTTTCTTTTTTTTTTTGTTACCAATTCCTTCAGAGCAGCTTAAACTTTCTCCTCCCCAATCAACACTCTTGGTTTCAGCAGTCAGGAAATCAAAAGACAAATTGCATTGGGGAAATTTTTGTCAGAGACCTCTCCTGAGAGGTGAAGAGCAATGATGTCAATCTAGAGACTAAGATGTGTCTGATCCATGTAATAGTCTTCATAATTACTCACTACACATCAGAGAGCTGGGCAATGAACAGGAACGAGAAAAGCAGAATTAATGCCTTTGAGTTATGATTCTGGAGAAGTGTACTGAATATCCCATAGTCTGCCAAGGGTACAAATAGGTCTGTCCAGGAGAGGGTAAAAGCAGGCTGATCCTTGGAGACAAGGATACTGATCCTACTTACTTTGGGCATGGTCTCAGGAGGAACGAGTCCTGGTGCAAGAGAGGAAGACCCTGAAAGAGATGGATTGACACAGCAAGTGGGGTAATAGGGGTAGGTATGTCAGAGACAGTGAAATTGGTTTAGGATAGTACAGAGTTCATAGCTTTTGTGCATAGGGCAAGTATTAGTTACAGGTCACCTGATGGCGCTTAACAACAACAAAGGACGTGCACTACCCTCACCCTAAGTATAGGAAAATACAATTATTACATTGGCCTTCAAATGGATTCTGACTCAGGGTGGCCTCATCTGTTACATAATAGAATGTTCCACAGTACTTTCTTGGCTGTGATCTTTACAAAAGCAGACTATGTGGTCATTTTTCCACAGTAATGCTGGATGAACCTGAATTGTTGTCAAGTTAAGTGTGACTTATAGAGACCCTATGAACAACAGACCTGGCCTTGTCCTACTCTGTGCCATCCTCACTCAAGTGTATCTCCAATACACTTGAGGCCCATCATTGTCTGTGTCAATTCACCTCCTTGAGGGTCTTAACTGTTCTTCACTTCCCATCTATCTTTCCAAGCATGATGTCCCCCTCCAAGAAACATTCAATGAAGTATGAGAGATGTAGCTTCATCATCCTTGCTTCTAATTAGCACTCTCGCTGTGAATTTGAATCAGCAAACTTTAACAGTCAAGTTAAAACTGCCCTCGTCACAAGAACACTGAGAGAAGCTAATATATTTTCAATTATCTCAAGGATGGAAGAATTCTGGCACACTTAAATTTTCCTTCAGAACCTGAGTGGCACAGGACATAATGTATTGGGTGCTAAGTGAAAAGGTGGCAGTTTCAATCCACCAGCTGCTCTGAGGGATAAAGATGGGCAATATTCTCCATAACGATTACAGCCTGAGAAAGCTGTTGGAGGGTCAATATGAGTGGGATTCAACTCAATGGCACTGGATTTGGTTGTAAGTACATGTACTCCTTAGCCTTGTCCCACTGTATCCATAGGACAGATTTATAAATTTTGTGGATAAAGTTAAGAATGTTATTGTTGCAAACACATGGGTCTTTCCCCCTAACTGCTAAGTCAACTAAAGCAGACTCTAATGTCACTAATCTACATGGTGTCAGGCTGTCATTTGGTCAGCCCAACACTCAATGGCTCCTACTTACGTTAACAATGGACTCTTTAGTTTGAGCCATATCTGAGATAACACCATCTGTCACGATCAGGAGGACAAAATACTGGGAGCCATCTTTTACAGAAGAAGCATATCTGAAAAGGCAACAAAAAGGAATTACACAGTAAGAAAATTGTTTCTCTCTACTAGGCGGTTACTAAATAAAATTTAGAATAGTCAGCACACCTTTAAATCTCTAAAAAATGTTTAAACATCTGCTAGAAGCCTACATTGTGCAAACTCTTACACAGACTTTCTCCTGAAACAGCACACCATCTGACAGTAGAATAACTGCAGCGTTAATACCTGCTGACACACAGAAATGCATGGTCGCCTTAGAAATTCATTCACTAATGAAAGATGAGTTGACTGAGAGTCTGTTTAGCACACAGGAATGGACATGGCCTTTGGCATGAACTTATCCTGCCTACGTCACACAACATGTGTAATCTTTAGCAAATAATTAAATTCTCAGAATCTTATTTTCTTTGTTCTACAACGGAGATAATAACACATCTTCTCACTGTTAAATTAGTAAAGAAATTGCATGTATGAGATTCAGTGTATTATAAAGTTCTATAGGGACAGCAATAGTAAAAAAATACTTTTTAGTACATTCACAACTCAAGTTTGTAATATACTTTATATCAGAAGAAGAGAGGAAGGAGGATTAGACAAAGGAAAGACAAAAATGAGGATATTAGAATATGTCACAGCAGTGTTTATCAGAATTGTCAATGAATGATATTCAGTGATTGGACAGAAGATTTATGAATATGGTCTACTGTATGAAATTTCTTTTTCTCCAGTGTTCTATATTCTCTGTATGTAGATTATAACCTGAACAATAATCGTTATGGTTTCTGGTACACAATGATGAGATTGGGGTAGATGTGACAGAGACAATATGATTGGCACAAATAGAGCAGGTTTTAGGGCTGTTGTACATAGAGTGGCTATGAGTCACAGGTGACCCAACAGCACATAACAGCAAGAACAAGTACACAAAGGTAGGCAGTTCTCACTGTGCAATGGGTAAGCAATTATGATGATATCAAGAGACAGGAGAGTAGACAAGAAGACTTTGTTAAAAATTTCCAACAATTTTATGAGAGATTACAGAGATACACAGTTCAAAAAAACGTGCACAAACTGATCAATAAAATTTCTTCATGACCTGAAAAATCCTTAGGTATCCAGTTTGCAAAAATGGTGGTCAGACCACCAGTATAATATGATACGGCACCATTTATTTCTTAGACAGAAGAAGTAACAGCTGTAGGGCAGAAACAAGAAAACTTTCCCATAGATTACAGAAACTCGTAGTTGCTGATGCTACTACTAAAACCAATGATACTTTTGTAGATTGATCGTAATAATAGTATTGAACTGATTTTGAAGTCATAATCACTCATACTATTGAACCACAAATTCTAAAAGTCACAGAATATGTAATAATACTGCACTGCAATCCTGAAATTATGTGGTTTGAATGCACAAGCTGATTCATGGGAGAAGGATGGGCAATCTCCTCCTCTACGATTAATTGCCTCTAAAAACCCATTGGATGGTCAGCTATCTAGCAATGCTGACTTAACAGCACACAGCAATAACAAACAATACAACTAGTAAGGAGTTATAAGGGCCACTCCATAAGAAGCTGCAGTGCTAACCTCAAATCATGCCTGTCTGTGATTCAATGCCAGCAGCTCAGCAAGAGAAAGATAGGCAATCTCATGCCATGAAGTCTGCAGCCTTAGAAACCCAATGAAGGATCAGCCTATGAGTCACCTCTGACTGGATGGCAATGATAGAAGGAGGGAGAATGTGATGCAAAGGAAGAAACTCAACACAAATATGAACTAACTCTTCTATTCTATGCTTAATGTGTGGGGTTCTAGTTTTACCTGAAAATCTTTTAGGAATTCATTTTCATATTTAAATACCCAGTATTTATGGGAAGTAAGGTTTTCCTACTGGCTTCACTTCTGTAACTTAAGATTTTGTATTTCATGTGGTAATGGAAGACTATGAATAATAGTGAGAAGATGGGATTTTTATGGGGTGTTTTTAAATTTTATACTGATTTATTTACAAAGTTTGAGTACATTTTTTCACATTGTATCTTTCCCATTTCCTTCACCCTCCCATCCAATTGTGAGACCCTATGATTAACCACACCTGCCTCCAGCCCATCCTCACCCCTCTGCATCCACCTTCATCCCCTTGGATCCTCATACTCATTCTACAATAACGATTGCATACAGTATTTGTCTTTATGGGACTGAGTTAGTTCACTCAGCATAATATTCTCCAGTCTCTCTCAAGTTAGGTAGTGATTTACAAAATCATTGCTTCATCAAGTGAATGTACTAGAATTGTGAGAAGGGTGTATGAATAAAATAGTGTGGTTTATTTTTTTTCTTAGCAAATGTGTTTTTAAATGTGGTAGATGTTTATACTATTCAAAACACAGATTTTTCAGTATTACATCATCACCTAAAATATCATTCAGTGACTTAAATATCTCATGTTTCTTTTGATTCACCAGAACATATATCTAACAGAAGAGAATATAGTCATACTACCAAGATTGCCAGGGATAGAAACTGAAGAAGATCATAGTAAATTTGGAATTTCTGTGAAGTTTGTTGTTTCATCTTAAAATTTCACAGGAAATTTGCATTTTACTTTATAATGTTTAAGAAGCCCTGATGGCACAAAATATTACATGTTGGACTGCTAATACAAAGTTTAGTGGTTCAAATCCACTAGCAGCTTGTTGGGAGACACAAGGGAAATCTATACCATAAAGATTTTAAACCTCTGAAACCTGCTGGTGTGTCACCCTAAATGGTAACTGAATTAACAGCAATGTGGTTGGTTTGGGTTTTTATAATATATACCTATTCTGCATATAGACTGAAAAGGTATGGAGACAGGATGCATTCCTGACAAACTCCTTTCCTGATTTTGAACCATGCAGTGTTTCCTTGCTCTGTTCTGGGGACTTCTTCTTGGTCTGAGTATAGTTTTGTATGAGTACAATCAAGTGTTCTGGGGTCCCCATTCTCCTCAAGGTTAGCCACAATCTGTTGTGAAGCAGAGAGTCTAATGCTTTTGCATAATGAAACATAGAAAGTCATTCCTCTGGTACTCTTTGCTTCCACCCAAGATCCATCTGACCTTGGTGACAATGTCTCTAGTGCCATAGACTCTACTAAACTCAACTTCAATTTCTGGTGGTTCTCTGTTTACGCACTGTTCCAGTTGTTTCTGGACAATCTTCAGCAGGATTTTGCTTGTGTGTGATATCAGTAATATTATTCTTTAATTTCCACACTCTGAAGGGTCACCTTTGTTGGGATTAGGAATAATTATTGATCTCTTCCAGTCAGTTGGCCATATTTGTTGGCAGAACCTGGTGAGCATGTTGGCTCAATCTGGTAAGCACGTCCAAAACAGTATATTTTTGCTGAAATATGTCAACTGATATTCCATCAATTCGTAGGGCTTTGTTTTTTGCCAGTTCCTTGAGAGCAGCCTGAACTTCTTCCTCTTGATCATAAGTAGTTTCATGAAATTTTTACTGGTACAGTGACTCTGTATACTCTTTTTATATTCTTTTAATGCTTCCTAGATCATTCAGTATTCTGCCCATAGTGTTCTTAAGCACTTCAACTTGAAGCTTAAATTTGTTCTTTAGTTCCTTCAGTTTAAGAAATGCTGAGCAAGTTTGACCTTTTGAAAAGATCTTCCAAGCAACAAATGCTGGCGAGGTTGTGGAGAAATTAGAACCTTTATTCACTGTTGGTAGGAGTGTAAAATGGTGCAACCACTGTGGAAGGCGGTATGGTGCTTTCTCAAAAAGTTGCACATAGAGATACCATTTGACCCAGCAATTCCACCACTGGGAATATACCCCAAAGAGACCATAACTGACATCCAAGCAGATATATGCACACCCATGTTTATCGTGACTTTGTTCACAATAGCAAGGAGTTGGAAATAACCCAAGTGTCCATCAACAAATGAATGGATAGAGAAGCTGTGGTATATTCATACAATGGAATACTACACTGCATTGAAAAACAAGGAACTCATGCAATATTGTGCAAAATGGGTGACCCTGGAGGACTTTATGCTGAGTGAAGTACCTCAGTCATAAAAGGACAAATGCTGCATGGTGCCACTGTTGTAAAACCGGACTCACCTTGGGGTTGGGGGGAGACTGAGAAAGATGGGTTCAATAATGTATATTGCACTGAAACATATGAGGGGAAAACTGCTTAAGAGGGATAGATTATTAGGTATTTTTGCCATGACAGGAGTCCAGAGCGAAGGCTGTATAGTGGAGTGGACCTGGGGGGAGGGATTGTAAAACAATTAAAGAATTTTTCTCTAACTTTTCCAGAAGTGTACTGGGGGGAGGGTTGGGAGGGGAGAAAAGTGCAAAAATGAATGAATGGAAATCCAAAGCCTCTGTAAATTTTCATGGAAATTAATAATCAATTTTAAAAAGTAAAAAAAAAAATCTTCATACCTTTTCAATCTTTATGCAGAACAGATCACTCAACAAACTGGGCTTTATTAAGGAGGAATGTAGCATCAGGATTGCAGGAAAACTTATCCCAAAAACCTACAATATGCAGATGACACAACCTTGCTTGTCAAAACTGAGGAGGACCTGAAGTGCTAGTGCCATAAAATCAAGGTGTGTAGTCTTCAGTATGGATTGAAGTTCAACATCAAGAAAACAAACGTTCTCACCACTGGGCCAAATGGCAGCACCATGATAAATGGATAAGAAATTGAGGTTGTTAACAATCATAGCTTGCTCAGCTCCACAACCAACACTCTTGGTACCGGCAGTCAGGATATCAAAAGACAGATAGCATTAGGTAAATTTGCTGTCAGGGACTTTTCCAGAGTACTGAGACGCAATGATGTTAGCCAGTCTAGAGACTAAAGTGCATCTGATCCAGGCCATGGTCTTCACAATTACTTGCTGCTATATATCAGAGAGCTGGACAATGACTAAGGATGACTGAAGAATAATCGATATCTTTGATGCTAGAGTATTGAACTGGACTGCCATGGACTGCCAAGAGGATAGGTCTGTCTTAGAGAGGGTGAGATCAAGTTCCTCCTTGGAGACAATGATCTTGAAACTCTGTCTCACATACTTTAAATACGTGGTCAGAAATGACTGATTTTTGGAGAAGGACTTGGTGCTCAGAAGGGTGAAGGAATATATGAATGATTGTATGAAAAACAATTTAAAAATTGCATTTAAAAGTGTGAGGAAAAACTCAGATGAGGTGGGTTGACACAGTAACTGGGATAATGGGAGTAGGTTTGTTCAGAGTCAGTGAGACTGGCTCAGGATAGGGCAGGCTCCACAGCTGCTGTATATAGGGTCACCAGGTGACTTGACTGCATATAAAAAAACCAAACAATATACACCTGCTTTTATTTATGCCTTATATTCCCTAGCACTGAAGAAATTAATGTTTTGAAATGATACATGAGTTTGTTGTATGACTATGATTCTAAATCTCGCTGCCACAAGCTGACATTCACTCTTAGTGAATCTGGATGTCAGTGTAGAATTTTTCCATAGAGTTTCCAAACTGTAAATCCTCCAGGAAGCAGACTTTCACATCTAATTTCTGCAAAGAAGCTGACAGGTTTAAACCACTTATCTTTCAGTTAGCAGTTGAGCATTCTAATTACTGGACCATCAGGACTCCAACCACATAACCTTGGATTGACAGTGCAATTCCTTACCACTTGGCTGTCGGGGCTTTACATTATACCATCACGTACCTTAATTGCCACAAAGCTGGAACTAACACATAGCTGCCCTTCCGTTGGGTTTTGGAGTTTCAAATTCATAGGAGGATATGGACTATCTTTTTTCTGTGGAGTCTGTGGTGGATTACAACCACCAGAGAAGCATGGCTTTCTGGCGAGCAGTGCAATTCCCAACTGACCACACCATCAGAACGCCCTGTCTCTTCCTGTCTGTCATTTGGCTGGAAGTTGAGCCAGGGGTGGGGTGGTGGGAGTGGGGGTCTGAGGAGTAAGGCTGTAGTGGTGAGGAGTGCATGACTTTTGTTACAGGTGAGATGGGTGATTAAGCGGCATTGCTATTCATAGTTTTTCACTGTGCAAATTGCATATGTTGCACTTTGCAAAATTCTGTATTTTAAACTAAATATTCTGCCCCACCATTTTATATTAACTGCGTCTTTTTTAAGTATTATATTTTCATGATAGAATTGATAATACATAGGTTTACAGATTAAAATTACACTTTGAAGTAGTGAAGAAATGTGCTTTTTAAAGAAATCAGATGATAATTTTGTAAAATGAATAATGACAATTTTATTATCAAAAGCCAGCAAACTAGCTGTTATCAAATAAAGTCTATAATTTAGTATCACTGAGATGCAGGTTATACTTTTGTTAGGATTGTGGAATTCAAATGCATTTCTTTGAAATTTCTGTCAAAAAATTTCTGCAACAGGTTTCACAGAAGTTGTGAAATAGCTTTGATTTGTGAAATTCTCATTCAGCTATTATTAGTTCACAGGAGATATGTGCTTAGAAAAGCTGACTTGGACATGTCTTACATAGTTTAATTGTTGTTTACACAATGGATTAAATCTTCTTTACACCGAATTAAAGGAGACTTTGAAATATTTCAGCACAAAGCACTGGAGTACTCTTATGCTATCTAGTTGTCTTTCATACCTAACAATTTGTGGCAAGATAATTGACCAGCTGTATCTGCAAAAGTAAGTAGTTGCTTTGCACTTTCTTTTTTGTATTTACATCTCTGAAGAAGAGATTGAAGACAAAATTCATTGATTTGGAGTCAGATAATTTCAGTTGGAATTATAGCTCCATTACCAATGGGCACCCTACACTGTCATTGGTAAAACAGGCCTGGTAATCTAGGATTACTGGGAAGATTAAACACTGCAGCACTAGGCATACTGCCTTAGAAAGATTACAGTCTCCACAGTGCTTACTGTGTTTATTATTAATAATGCCTTCTTCAGATTTATTTTAAAATTATTGCTGTGGCTGCTGCATGTTGCAGAATTTGGAACCAATTCATAACTGACTCTCTAGCCCATTTCCAGAGGCAGTAAATCGCAGGGGAGGAGACTGCCATTCACCCTCCTGAGGAACTGGTGAGTGTGAACTGCGTGCCTGTGGGCTGGCAGTGCATCTCCCTACTGTTAGGCTAGCAAAGCTCATGAAAATGCCAGTATTAAACAAATGACATTTTCTGAAAAGCTGAAATTAACTTCAGCAGTTATCTCAACTCTGAAACTTTTTCAAATATTGTAAGAGAAAATAGAGAAGTCTAGCTAATGGTTAGAAAACAGATAAAGACCTTACTTTAAAAGTCAAATGTGGCAATGACCAAAAAAGCAACTAGCTAAGCACAGAAAAAGAAATTTTAAAAATGTATTTTAAGGTGAAAACATATTTTACTTTTCATTATCATATACTTTCATTACTGTAGTTGTTTATCTTGAAGTGCTGCATTGCTAAAATTCACTAAAAAGTAAAATCTCTATCAAGTAATTTGAAATTATGGAGTCAAAATTCCAAATTAATAGAAACTATGTGCAATGCCTTTACAATCTAAATGCAGAGCAGATTATCCAAGAGCCTGGGCTCTATGAGGAGAAATGTGGCATCAGGATTGCTGGAAGATCTATTAACAATCTGCGTTATGCAGATGACACAACCCTGCTTGCTGCAACTGAGGAGGACCTGAAGCACTTGCTGCAGAGGGTCAAGGACTG
>NW_006399815.1:15327173-15330229 GCF_000299155.1 Elephantulus edwardii | reverse complement strand
TCTTGACATTGAGCCTCAATCCATATTGGAGGCTGCAGTCCTTAACCCTCTGTAGCAAGCGCTTCAGGTCCTCAGTTTCAGCAAGCAGGGTTGTATCATATGCATATCACAGACTATTGACAGATCATCCACCAATCTTGACCCCACATTTCTCCTCATGGAGCCCAGCCTCCCGGATAATCTGTTCTGCATACAAGTTGAAAAGGTATGGAGACAGGACACATCCCTGGTGTACTCCCTTCCCAATTTTGAACCATACACAGGATAGAGTACGGTTTAAGGCTGTTGTATATAGGGTCGCTATGAGTTGCATGCGACTCAATGGCACCTAAGAACAACAATGTGCAATGAAAATGATTTAATAAGGAACGTAAACAGGATAACTATCAAATCCATAAAGAAAATGAGATTATTAGATGGTTAAATCTCCATTTTATTCAATACAGCATTCTACAACACATGTTTTCCTAAACAATTATGTTTTACTACTGTGCTGCTTCTTGGAGGCAAAGATTCTGAAGCTCCATTTGACATACTTTGGACATGTTGCAAGGAGGGACCAGTCCTTGCAGAGGGACATCATGCTTGGGAGGGTGGAGGGACAGTGCAGGAGAGGAAGACCCTCTATGAGATGGACTGATTCAGTGAGTGGGGTAATCGGGGCAAGTGTGTCAGAGATAGTGAGACTGGCACAGGACAGGGCAGGATTTAAGGCTGTTGTACATAGGGTTGCTATGAGTTGCAGGAGACTCAACATCACATAGCAAAAACAAAGCAGAACTGTCTTAAGTAATGAGATTCTAATATGATAAGAGAATTTCTTTGTTGTTACTGCTATCAAGTCAACGACGACTCATAACAACTCTATGAACAACAGTTTGGAACTCTGCCCTCTCATGGTCACAATCTGCAGCATGCTCGAGTCTTATGGCATTGTTGTGTTGTTGTTAAGTGCCATTGAATCGCAGGCGACTCATAGCGACCCTATGAAGGAGAGTCCTAGACCCTTGGGTGCCTTTCTTTCTCTCTCCAGGTTCATAGGGTTTCCGAAGGCAAGCTATTATGGAAGTGGATGCCACTTCTCCTTCCACGCTTGTTTTTAATCGGGGAGCTCCACCCCCCTCTCTGTCCGCATTGGGTAGCTGATGGCATTAGGTATATTATTATATTCACACTGGAAAGAGCACTGACAGTAATTCTCTCATTTCAAATTTTAAATTATAGCTTATTGTGTGGTAGGTAAAAGTAGATAACAAATTAGTTTTCCCTTTAAAAAATTTAAAATAGCCCTGATGTATAATAAAGCTGGATGCTAACCCGAAGGTCTGCGGTTTTAATATACCCACTGTTCTGCGGGGCGTTAGATGAGAAGTCTCCTCTTGTAAAGAGTTACAGACTTGGAAATCTGATAGAGGGTCACTTTGAGTCAGAAACAACTGGCTGTCAGTGGGAGTTCTTTGGTATAATAATTTTTATCAACTGCTCTATGCTATTAATTACAAGTTTTATAATCTTTCAACATTCTCATTATTTCCATCCTGTTTCCATGATCTAGCTTTCCTGCCTCTACTTACCTCTTTATCTTTGCATTGGCCTCGTGTAATTAAAACCTTTTTAAGACAGCAAATTACTCATGACTGGTATTGTTTCATTTAGAAGGCAATTTATCTACTTTGTGAAGGGTATGCCATAGCCTTTGCCCATTTTTAAATTCAATCGATTATTGCTTTGTTGTTGAAGTTGTCTATATATTTTAGAAATTAGAGAAATAGGAGTGGCATCCACTTCCTAAACAATGTGCCTCTGGGAACTTTATGAACTTAGAGAAACAATGATAGTTACAGAACAGGGCTCAGGTCTTTCATTTGTAGGGTTGCTATGAGCCATGCTCAACTCTATGGCAATCAACAACAACAACAACAACAAGAACAAGTATGTCATTGCTGAAGGTTTTCCTCCAGTCTGTAGTTTCTCTTAAAGTTTTCTAATAAGCATAGATAATTAGCTTTTAGGAGGTCTCATTTATACCTGGTTTATCTCATATCTTGTACATTTTTAGTTTTGTTTGACAGGCTATTTATGGAAAAAAAAATTCGGTCTCATAGTTATGACTCCATACTGTGTTCCAGGTCAGATGATGAATTTGCTTAAATACTTAAACATATATCTTGCCTTTGATAGGTATTACAGTTTTTACAGGTCATTAAAGTTGGCTTGTTGTTGTTAGGTGCCGTCAAGTCGAGCATGATTTATAGCGACCCTATGAACAACAGATCTGAATGCTCTTCCATCCCGCACCATTCTCACACTGCCTGACATACAACAGCCCTCTGCAGCAGTCACTGTATCAATCCTTCTGGTTGAGGGTTTTCCTCTCCCTCTCCAACCCTCCACCCTTCCCAAAATCATGTTCTTCTCCAAGGAATAGCATCTCTTAGCAACTTGTACAAAGTATGGCTTAGCATTATCATGTAATCATTTCTTTAGTTTCTTATCAGACTTAATTATTAAAATGCATATAATCTATGGTAATCATAAAATTCAATAAAACAAACAGGCATGCATTTCTCAGGATATACACAATATTGTACTTTATATTCTTGGATATAGATACTTACAGACAGAGGTGATTTTTATACCTAATAACACTGATGGACAGAACTGTTCAATAGGGTTCTCAAGCCCAAAAGTATTTTTACAAACACGGAGTTCCAGCCTTTTCCCATGCAATGGCTAGTGGGTTGAACTGCTGACCATTGTGTTAGAAGCTGGCTGCCTTAAACATAGTACCACCAGTACTCCTTTGGGTCGAAATTATATATTCCTGAGTGATCATGATAGATATATCAGAAAATATGGAATACAACAGAACAGGACCAAATCTGTAAGTCCTGTAATAGAGGCAGACCAAAACAAAAATAAAATTCATTGCTGTAAAGTAGATTCTGACTCATGTTGATCTTGTAAGACAGAACACCTCTCTAGAATGCCAAGGCTGAAATTTTCTTTTAATCCATATTTGTTCTCGTATATTGTAGAGTCGGAACCAACCAACC
>NW_006399815.1:15298020-15326938 GCF_000299155.1 Elephantulus edwardii | reverse complement strand
TAATTTTAGTGAATGTTTTAAAAGAGATTAGTTTTCATTCATCCCAATAAATTTTGTCCTGTTCCAAATTTTTAATTGTTGTACACATAATGTCTAGTCGTATAATCTTTTTATCAACAGGTAATCAACTCAGTAAAATAGCTGATTTAGGCTTCTGCAATGGTGACTTCAACCTCTACTCCAGGTTCAATGCTAGCACAATGGTAGCCTGACAATCTCAGAAGGACTGTGCAAGTCAGTGAGTCACTTATAGATCTCCATCTGAAAACAAATCCAGTCTTGTAACCTTCACCACAGAGGGAAGTCCTTTAACTGATTCTCAGAGTCCTTGGCAGGCATCCTAATAATCACGTAATCTTTATGGAAGCCCGTGTAACATCCTTCTTCCAAGGCATGCCTGGTTGTTTGAACTGACTACTGACCTCAGTTAGCATCCAAGGGCTTAATCATTATGCTACCAGAGCACCTTACTAGAAGCATTAAAAACAAACAAACAGGGTAGCTCTGGTGGCATAGTGGCAAGGAGCTGCAACTATAATCCCAGAGGCACACGGTTCGAATCCACCAGATGCTCTGCCGGGGAAGGAGGGACAATCTCCTCCTGTACCAGTCAGATCTGATTTGACGGTATACTCATACACACAAAAATAATAATAAAAAACAAACAAACAAAAAAAAACAACAAACAACAAAAAACAACAAATCCACTTTCAAGGAGTCAATCTCAAGCCATTAAACCTCTCCAGTGAGTTTGTGACAGTGAACCTTTATTTGAAGAGACTATCTATCTTGTGCCTTGGAACAGCTAGTAGACTGAAAGCACTAATCTTTCAGTTAGCAGCATTTTATGTTATGGACCATGACAGCACATATTCTATAGATGATACTAGTGAATCTATGTGTCTGCAATGCAGAGTATTTGGGAGAATAAACAGGAAACGAGATGGGATGGTACTTGGTAGTTGGATGTTGGAAGTTGCCGAATGCTAGCCTCAATAGTTTTGAGTAGGAATTTTACATCTTTTAAAATGCTAGTCTTCTGAAAGTTGAGTGAAAGGGGAAGTAGGAAATGAAAGCGAGTGTTAGACAGCTTTATAATTAACTATCTAGAACAAGATATTCATTACAAATTGAATTAGAGGAGGGATATTGGAGGAAAAAAATATGTCAGAATGCATGAATGAGAACTCAAGCTTTTTGTAAACTTTTACTAAAATGACAATAAAAATCAAACAAACAAAAACTTTTAAGAAACTGGCATGGTTGATGGCTTGAGTCGTGGCTGTTTCATAATATTGTCCTTCCATGAATATTATTTCCTGAGTCAAGTGTCTAATTATGTATGTTTCAACATGAAAAACAAGCATGTGCTTAACATTATTATCCTTAAAATAATTGGTATTTTCACAGTGCTTACATAATCTATTACAAATAGCTAAGCCTTTACCAACACAATAAAACACATTTTTAAGAAAACATTCAAAGCAAAAAAGAAAATGTCTAAGTATACATTTTGCTTTGACTTTGTTAACATTAATTTTTAATGGCAGCTATCTTAACACATACATTATTTATTTCTTAGATACTGAATAGTTGTGGGAACATGATGCTAAGAGTTATGAAAATGTAATAAAGAGTAGCAAAATGGAGGAAGAGTTTTATATAGGAAGATTAGATAAACTACAACAGATAGTGCTTTTCCTGATTTATTATCAGTATAGTTTTCTCTCTAAATTTCAGGCAGAAATCCTCTCAATAAAAGCTTAAAAAATAAATTCTATTTCAAAAGACAAAAGCAAAAAGAGAAAAATCTTTATCATATAGATTTATAGTCAGAGTTGAGTAATTGTTGTGCACCGTAGAGGCAGAACCAACCCACAGCTGGCCGGGCAGCAGGTTTTCAGAGGCAGTTGACTGCATGGGAGGAGACTGCCCACCCTTCTGGGGAGCAGCTAGTGGGTCTAAGCTGAGTATTTTGCGGATTGCAGCACAGTTTCTTACTACTAGGCTACCAAACTTATCACACTGAGAGGAAAAAATGAAGTAAGTCATCTTACTTAAAAAAAAATTAAAATATAACAAGAAAATGTCTTTATTATCATTTATTTTCAAAGAATATCAAAGCTTTGAGAAGCTCTGATGACTTAGTGGTAAACAGCTGTGCTGCCAACTCAAAAGCACATGGTCTGAATCTATCAGCCTCTCCAAAGTGGAAAGACAAGCAGTCTCCTCTCACACAGTTCACTGCCTCTGAGGATGTGCTGGAGGACCAGCTATGAGTTGGTTCTGACTTAATGGTACACAATAACATGACAGCTTTAGCTGGTAGCTATGCCTCTATTTTAAAATCTACAAAATTCTGGGAAAAACTGTAACAACAGCAATAGGAAAATATTAAGCATGTATTTTCAAATGGCATACAGTAAAATGCATTTAGATATTTCAAAGGTTTAACTTTACAGTTAAAGTGTATCAGGGCAAAATAATACAAAATTAAGTAGTAAGTGTTGTTGTTGTTGTTGAATGCTGAAGAGTCGTAGACGACTCATAGCGACCCTATGAACGAACATCCTGAGCACTGTTCATACATAGAGTTTCCAGAGGCCAGTCATTTTGGAAGTGGATGCCGCTCCTACTTCCAGGCTTGATTTAGTCGGGAAGCTCCAGCCAACATGATGTTTAAAGATAAAACTCAAAATTGACTTTTTGACTATGAATGCAGCACTGTTTCCCCCGTTTATCATGCCCTGCATAGTACACCATATGAGTCCATAGCTGAACTCTATGAGGCAGAGTGTAGCATCAGGATTGGAGAAAGACTCATCAATAATTTGCATTATGCAGATGACACAACCTTGCTTCTTGAAAGTGAGGAGGGCTTGAAACATTTGTTGCAGAAGATCAAGAAATGCTGCCTTCAGTATGATTTGCATCTTAATGTCAGAAAATGAAAGATTCTTACCACTGGACCAACAGGCAGCATCATGATGGATGGAGAGGCAATTTAAACTGTCAATAGCTTCATCTTGCTTGGATCCACAATTAACACCTTCGGTGCCAACAGTCAAAAAATAAGTAGAAGCATTTACACTGGGAAAATCTGCTTTTAGGGACTTTTCCAAATTATTGAGGATTAATGATGTCAGTTTGAAGACTAAGGTGCATCTGATTCAGGCCATAGTTTTTCTGATTATTAGCTATGCATCTGAGAGCTGGAAAAATGAATAAGGATGACAGAGAAAGAACTGGCACATTTGAACTGTGGTGTTGGAGAAGAGCACTTAACATCCCTTGGGCGGCGAAGAGAACAAATAGATATGTCTTGGCATGCATCCGGAGTGCTCTTTAGAGCAAGGTTACATCTCACATACTTTGGACTTGTTACTAGAGGTGCTATTCATTGGAGAAGGACATGATGCTGGGTAGGTTGGAGGGTTGGTGAAGGAGAAGACCCTCAACCAGGTGGATTGATATGGTGACTGTTAGAATGGGCTCTTGCATGTCAGGATGTGTGATGATGGCATGGGATAGAACAGGTTCAGATCTTTTGTTCATAGGGTCACTATGAATTGTGCTTGACTCAATGGCATCTAACAACAACAACAACAACAACAACAACAACAACAACCACGTTTGCATTGGTAGTGCAACTCCTTACCAGAAAGCTAACAAAGCTCTCTGGTTTTTCACATTGTTGTTGCTGGGTCTGAACTCTATCCTATATGCCATTTTGACAATCTCTGACACACTCAAATCCATTCCTGCAGCCACTGTATCAATCCATCTGGCTGAGGGTCTTCCTCTCATTTTCCATCCCTCCACTTCTCAAAGCATAATGTCCTTCTCCAAGGAATAGCTTCTCCTAGCAATATGCTCAAAGTATGTGCAATGAAGCTTCACCGTCCTCAAGGAGAACACTGTTGTCAAGCATCTCCTCCAAGACATATCTGTTTGTTGTTTTGGCAGTCCATGGGATATAGAGCACTCCCCTATAACACCGTAATGCAAATTCATCGATTTTTCTTCTGCCGTCCTTATTCATTCTACAGTTCTGAGCAGCATAGCGAGTGATTGAAAAGTGGTTTTTCTAGTAGTGGCTACATAGTCAGAAGGTAACACACACAAATCTATGTACTTCTCTTTTTATTATAAAAAAAAGAGATGGCATTTCAAAGGATTTAAAATTTATATGAGCCAAACTTTCTAAAGATTTTAAAAGTAATATGTAAGGTATTTATGTATTAATGAAGAACATCATAAGACTGTATATATTTTTTTTACATTTTAACATTTTTCTCTAGGAAATATAGACAAATACATTTGCATCTCAATATACTAAGTAGCGTATATGCACAGACTTCTATGAGTTTTATAAAATTAGTTACTAGATTAGGAGAGAATAATTTGCTTTATATGCCTCTGAAAGACTTAAAACAGCCAACTTAATATAGTTCAGTCTCTTATTATGTCCATGTTACAATGGAATATAGATTTGAATGTTTTACACAGTTAAAACTGTGATCTCATTATTGTTCTCACAGATGCCTTCTTTAAAAAAGAAAAGAAAATCCAACTAACCAAACAAGAAAAAAATCTTCCACAAATGTCAATAATTGAAAACAGATCATAACATATCCAAATTCTACTGAAACCCAGTATATGAGTCTTCATGTGAGATTTCTGAGGTACAGTCCTTGATAAAGATTTATGATAGCTTATCAGAGATTCTTTGTAGTGTATAAGTTTTGCCTCACTTTCTGAGACAAACTAGAAAAGAATAATGTTGATCTATGGGCTCAAAAAACTGACAATGACTTCTGTAATCCATACCTCTACTTACCTTGCTACATGATTAATTACAGGAGCAAAGTTGGTTGGTCCATACAACTGTACAGATTTTAGACTCCTGTAATAAGCTTCCATGACTCCCTCAATGCCATCACAGTAGGGGTTCTGAGGGTTTCCATTCTGTAGGAAAAGATAAGCAAAAGTTAGTTTACTAATGCCTGGGAAAATGAATTTAATTAATTAAAATAGAGTAGAGAATAAAACATGTAACTTTCAGACTTTTTTTTTTAAAAATAAGTCTTTTAGGCATCTATAATATCAAAACAGGAATAATAAATTATATGGTCAGCCTTTAGATTATATTGTTACATGACTACAATAAGTTATAATGATATAATATGTAATGATTAGGATGAATATTCTTAAAAGACAAAATAAATAATCAAAAGAGAAAGCTGAATATTCTATGAACAACATTCTATGAATAACAGTGTCTTTATTTAACAGATACATAGACATGTCAAAGTAACCACATAAAATTCCTGAGAGGAAGAAGAAGAAGAAAATAAAAAACAGTAGTTACCTCTGAGTGATTAGATAACTTTAACTTAATTCTTTAATCTTTATTTTTCAACTTTTGGCCACAGTGAACATGCATTAAAGTCAGGGGGGAAAAACCCTACCAATTCATATGATTTTATCTACCAGAAGAAAGAATGTATGTGAAAAATATCTGATATTTTAACATTTCAGCCCAAAATTGTTAACTCTAACTTGAAGAAATTTAGATTAGCATGACATACATCAAGTAAAAGAAAAAAAACAAAGAATCATCTCCAGAGAAATGGAGCTTTGTCATCAAGCTTTTATTCTAGAGGTGGGATGCAGAAAGGCAACTTTAAAACTGGAAACAGGGCAACCATTTAAGACCTTAAATTCTGTTATAATTAAGCAGAATCTCCTAGTCCAGAGCCCAGAAAATACAAGGTAATGTTTTTGTTACCTATAGTATCTATTGTGATATAAAAACCCCCTAAATGTTAATAACTTGAAACAATAAAAATGTAACATTTGATGCATTATTGGGGTCAAGATGTTGACCTGAATTGGAGACATCTAAAGAGTCGGCAAGAAATGGAGGCTCTATTCCCAACAAGGTTCACTCACATGAGTGGTGGAGGCCAACAAGGGCTTTCCATGACACTGCTCCAGTGTTCTCACACCTTGGCAGGGAAATTTACCCACAGCAAGCAATGCATGGAATAAAGCAGGAGAAAGTCCTAATGGCTTTAAGTCTTGGGAGATACATATTATTTCTAGTTTAATCTTTTTGTTGGAAATGAGTCATGAAATCTAGTCTACATTTACACAGAGCGGATTTACTCTGCATCTCTTAAACAAGGAGTATCAATGGCTTGCCTCCGGAAACTCTATGTATGAACAGTGCTCAAGCCGTTCGTTCATAGGGTCGCTATGAGTCGTCTACGACTTGACGGCACCAAACAACAACAACCAACAACCACTGAGTCAGAACCTACCCATAGTGGAACCTCCAGGGGGTTTTCAGAGTCAATAATCACAAAAAAAATTTGTAAAAATCCTAGAGATGATAACATACATAAACACAGCAATCATTTTTTACACACACGTTTTTACCTAATTAAGCAAATTTGGTCAACATAACAAATATTCACTGAATTTTATTTATCAAAATTTATTCTAAAATGTTTACTTTCATTTTAATTTTTTTTAAAAAATAGCTCTAAAAAAAGCAGGCAAAATAAAATCAAAGAATAACTGATGCCTTTGAGTTATAGTAATGGCAAAACATACTGAATATACCACGGACTGTGAGAAGGAAAAAGAACTGTCTAGGAAAAAGTCCATCTGGCCCCTGGACGTAAAGAGAGTGAGATTTTGGAGATGTTAATCAGGAGGAACCAGCCAGCACCTGGAGGAAGACACGATGCTTACTAAAGGAGAGGGTGATTGAAAATAGGAAGATCTTCCAGGTGATGGGCTGGCACAAAGGCCGCAACAAGAGGGTCAAACACAGCAATGACTGTGAGAAGGGTGCGAGACTGGGCAGTGTCCAAGGCCATTTAACACAAGCTGGAGAACCAATGTTGAAACCTAGGCTGTCTGCTTCCAGAAAAGAAACGTTTCCCATCATTATTCCTTATCTTTATGAAATCATAAGGATTTTTTTTATTATTATTAAGATTTTAACAAAAGTTTATAGAGAACTTGGATTTCCATTCACTCATTATTGTGCATTTTTCTTTCAGTGTTATACAGTCTTCCCCCGCCCAAGTACGCTATATAGCTCTTACTCTGGACTCATATCATGCCATAATACCTAATCATGAATTGCTTTTATACAGTTCTCACTCTTGTCTGTTTCAATGTAATGTACATTATTTATTCCCTCTTTTCTTAGTTTCCCACCAGCCCCCATGTCAGTCCTGTTTTATAATAGTGGCACTATGCAGTATTTGTCCTTTTGTGACTGAGCTATTTCACTCAGCCTAATGTCCTCCATGGCCACCCATTTTGTATAAGCAGTATGGCTCTTTCTCAAAAAGTTAGAAAAGAAATACCATTTGACCCAGCAATTCCACTACTGAGAATATGCCATAAAGAAAACAGAACTTCCACCTAAGCAAATCTATGCCACCCATGTTTATTGCTGCTTTGTTCACTGTAGGAAAGCAAGTGCCTATCAACAAATGAATGGATAGAGAAGCTGTGGTATATTCACACAATTAAATATTATGCAGCACTGAAAAACAATGGAATCCTAAGGAGTTTTAAAGACTGGACAGCTTGGGAAACTGAAATAGATGTTATTAATCATAGAAATTGTATTACTTACGAAAGAGGGTTTTATCTACTTCTTCCTTTCAATACTGTCATCCAGTTTT
Organism: Elephantulus edwardii; assembly: GCF_000299155.1. NCBI lineage: Eukaryota > Metazoa > Chordata > Mammalia > Macroscelidea > Macroscelididae > Elephantulus > Elephantulus edwardii. The sequence continues at coordinate 15,319,226 of NW_006399815.1, read as the reverse complement.
TATTCTTTAAATTAAAAATTTCTGGTGAAAATATAAAATTAACAAAAAGACCTATTTATACTCAAAAATTGCTTATATGAGTTAACTAGAATGAATCAAACTGTGAAAGAAAGTTTAATATTAAGGGAAAGCAGTTAATGTTTAGTTCTGATGCTAATCTGAGTTGACCTACTTCACCTTTCTTTAAATAAGATTTTGTGGGATTCTTTTCCCTTGATAAGGAATGAAGCTAATTAAAATTAAAATTCATTACCTATTTTGGCCATATAAAAAGGTATTACAGAGTTGCCTTAAGGGAGCATTTAAAAGCCAGGATAGTTCTGAGTTGCTTTTTGATGGGTATTAACATTTTGACTGGGGATTTACATTTCTATGAAACTATATTTATCTCCTTTATTCTTCTGGAATTGAAATCACAATAAGTTCACCATCTTTTCCTCACTGATGTTCTAATCATCACCACAGAATGTTTAAATGGCTAATTTCTGAATTAGTGCTAATACTATAATAAATTGACTTAAGATTTCCTCACATGCTTTGGATGATAGCATTTTACTACTTAAAATTATATATTATTTTAACACATTCTGCATTTTAAATATTTTAATCTATTATAATTAGATTAATTTCTTAATGATAAAGTTTCAACTTGTTATAAAAAGAATTTTTCATTTAAAAATCTTTACTAGAAGTTATGATTCAGAGAATCAGTTTGTGCTTTTTAAAGCAAATCACAATGAACTTACAGGATATTTTTGAAAAATAAGTAAATCTGATTTTGTTATTTATTGATGATGAGGGTGACAGATGCCCTTTATTTTAACATTTCTTTTAAAATTATCCTGTTTATAAAACAAGGAATGTCAATTTGAAGAAAATATAGAAGAGCTGAAATCCAAATAAGCAGTAATCCTACCCTGCAGATATAAATGAGGAAAGGAGTTGGGCACTCAGCTGTTCTTTTCTAAGTGGCTGGACTAGAAACATAAGCTGAGCACAGTCCACAAAGCCTACAGTCTCTGTTGCTTCTTACATCTGTTATAGAACAGTTCAGCAGGGCTAACAGATTGACAAAATGCTGAAAATAAGTTTGTCAGACCTGCTGATCTACTGTTTAATATGTGTTTGTTGTTGGTCAGTGCTTGATTATTGTGTGGGAATACTTTGAGAAAATTCTCCCTATAATAACAAAAATCTATTATGCATTTATTTCATTCATTAATGACCGAATCAAAATGAAAGGATGGACATACACATACATATTAAATTACACAGGTTCCTATAAATGTTAAAGTCTGTCCAAAGTATGCACAAGCTTTTAGACATTTTGTGTGGGAAACATATGGACAGGTGATATTTCTCTGCTGACCAACCTAAAAACCTTCTTTTCAGGGACACTGACCATGAGTCTATGAGAAATACCTCTTCCACAGCCACAAATTATTGCATTTTCATCAGACTCAAAATGAAAGGAGAGCAATGACTCATTCTTTTCACACCAGAAGTGTTAAAGGGGTAGTAATACTAGGGAATTCTTCCTCTCAACATTTCCCTTTCTTTTCTCACAGTATCTACTTTTCTGTGTAGTTGACATGAAAGGCTGGGTCTGCCAGAGACCTTTTTGATAGAGCAAAGCTCAGTTCTAGCTTTTGTGCTAGCCAGAACTCCCATACTTGGAATTTTGGTCTTTCAAAAAGTCTTTCCTTTTTATCTAAGATTATTTGAATTTTACAAGATAAATAGATTAATGATTGTGAATATGTATCACAAATTCTTACCATGGAAATACAAATTTGTTAATATTAAGCAGAATGCTGATTGTCAGAATGACCACAGATACATTTTTAATTTATGTACTGCCTACTGTTATCAAATGCTAAATAAAAAGGCATCCTGGTGGCACAGTGGGTTAAGTAATGGGCTGTAAATAAAAAGGTATGTGGTTTGAATGAACTAGGGCTCCGCAGAAGGGAGAGGAGGCAGTCTGATCCTGATAAAATACACAGCCTGGGAAAGGGGAAGTTCTACTTTGTCCTACAGGATTGCTAGAATTAGGATCCACTTGACAGTACTGGAGGGTTTTTTAGAATTCATACATACATATTTTATAGCTCTTTCTATAAATATATTGTATATATGATTAATGATAAAGTTAGTGCAGAGTACTTTATTAAGAAAAGAATGCACACGGACACCACATTGGAACAGATGAAGGAAAGAACAAACAGTTTAAAAGGTATATACAGTTAGGCATTTTTGTATGACAACAGTCAGAATAAGAGGTTCATAGTAAAGTGAACTAGGGAGGGGTGAAGTGAGGAAAATGCAAAACCATGAACAAATGAAAATCCAACTTTTCTATAAACATTTGCTAAAATCATAATACAAAAAAAAAAGGAATGCAATTAAGTCAAATACTATTTCATTGAAGACCTACTTAGCCCTTCTCTGTCTAGTTTCTCTAGGAAAATACAAGTATTTTGAGAACGAAACCCACTCACTGTTATCCAGTCGATCTGACTGGTTACTACCTTCCACTAGGGAGTTCTGGTAACTGAGTGGTAAGGCATTACACAACCAACCAGCTGCTCTGCAGGAGAGAGACGGGTCATTTCCTTCCATGTGATTTACGACCTCTCAAACCCTGGTAGAGGGTCAGCTATGAATAGATTCTGACTTGACAGTGGAGCACACGTCTAGTGAGTTCCATAGGCACCAAGTCTTTACAGGAGGAGACTGCTTCACCCTCCTCCCATGGAGCAGCTGGTGGATTTGAGTCATGGAACTTTTGTTAACAGTGCAACATGTAACAGGAAGCTAAGTAACACACTTTTAGGATGATATTAAAATTTAGGCAGTAGAAATATTATCAATATTATTGTTTTAGTATCTTTAGGACAGCATTTTTTATATTATTAGAAGGTGTGATCTCTGTCTTCTTATGAATTTAACTGATATATACAATTAAAAAAAAGTTTCCTAAGATAATTGCATAGGTTTGGGGTAGGTAAAAATATATGGAAGAGAAGCAGAGCATTAAAGGGTGTGAGAAAGGAAGAAAAAAAAATCATACCCAAGGATGAAGAGAAACTTGTGGAAGAAAAATTAGTAAACTTCATTTGGTTTAGCATAATTATTCCTTTTCTAAGGCTTTAAAATAGCACATGACCTTTTTCCTAAGGCACTTAAGACTTAGAGGCACATGAGTGATTTTCATGGCCTTGTAAGTTTCTAGGAGATTTTAATTCTCTAAGACACAACAAAATCCCAACAGATACTCATTTTTATATGACATTGGGAGTATGGCATGTGGGGTATTTCATGGAAGAAAGAATTAAACCCTCCAGCAACCTCTCCTGAAATTGTGTGGTTGATGGAACAGAAAAACAAGAATAAGTACAGGGATAAAAATGTAAAAATATCACTCCTAAGCTCTATTTAAGGTAGATAAAATCTAATCAGACAAAAGCGTCGGGAAACATATATATCATGGTTTAATAAAGGTTGCCTCTGAGAGACATGATTGTGAAAGCTTTTATAAAATCCAGCTTAGTAGTGGTCAAGGACATAGATACAAAAAACAACTCTGATCTGGGTTTCAGTCTTAAGCTTTGTTAACGAGAAAACCCTGGCTAACCAATGAGGATCTAAGCGATATTCTACAATTCCCAAGGCATGATTCTCGCTGCATTCAGAGAGCAGCACTTATATCACTATGAGTGCAAAATGTTAACAATAATATATCTACCATATAGAAACTTTATGAAGACTACACAAAAAAATGAGTAAAAAGTCTGTGATTGGATGATGTTGTTGTGAAGTGAAAGTACCTATGTATTAGGTTTTCTGAGATGATTAAATGAAATATTCAATAAGATATTCGATACATTCTAAATTCAGTTCGATTTTTGTTATGTGCATCCAGTTGCCTGTGGCTCACTGTAATACTGTGTACAATGACTCACTGTGATACTATGTACAATAACTCTCAATCTTGCCCTATCCTGAGGCAGTCTCACTGTCTGCAACACACCATCCTCATTATCCCAGTTGCTGTGTCAATCTAACTCATTCATGGCCTTCCTTTCCTGAGCTGACCTTTCACTCTTTCAAGCATGATGTCTTTCTCTATGGACTGGTCCCTCCTGGAAACATGCCCGAAGTATATGAGATGGAGCTTCAAAATCCTTGCCTACAAGAAGCAACATGGTTTAAAACTCTCCAGGAAAGTGCTGTTTGTTCTTTGGCAGTACACTGTATGTTCAATATTCTTCTCCAGAATCAGAACTCAAAAGTATTAATTATTCATTGTTCTGGAGAGGTCCCTGAGAACAGACTTTCCCAGTGCAATTTATCTAGTGTTTACATTTTCTCACTATCTTGTACAACTTTAAAAAAAAAATTCTCACACTATTTTTGTAATATGAATTGACATCAACAAAAACCAATAAAATACTGACTATAGAAAAGTGTGGAGTTTGTCATTCAAAATGACTTTTCTAGCCAATGAATTAACTTTGCCAAGTGGGTGGGCAAGAATATGTGAATAGGGTGTGGTCCTATCCACAAGGGGATTGGTTACCTCACCAATCCACACAGAATTGGCTAGTCTCACCAATTCACAAGGAAAGATGGCTAGTCCCACCATTAAATTGAGTGGATCAAGAAGTAGAAGGGCCTTTCTACGAAGATGGCGCCGAAAGCCAAGAAGGAAGCCCCTGCCCCTCCCAAAACTGAAGCCAAAGCAAAGGCATTAAAGGCCAAGAAGGCAGTCCTGAAGGGCGTCCACAGCCAAAAAAAAAGATCTGCATGTCACCCACCTTCCGGCGGCCTAAGAAGTTGAGACTCCAAAGGCAGCCCAAATACCCCTGGAAGAGCACCCCCAGGAGAAACAAGCTTGACCACTAGGCCATCATCAAATTTCCCCTGACTACTGAGTCAGCTATGAAGAAGATAGAAGATAACAACACACTTGTGTTCATTGTGGATGTCAAGGCCAACAAGCACCAAATTTAAAAAGCTGTAAAGAAGCTCTATGACATTGATGTGGCTAAGGTCAACACGTTGATTAGGCCTGATGGAGAGAAGAAGGCCTATGTTCGACTTGCTCCTGATTATGATGCTTTGGATGCTGCCAACAAAATTGGGGTCATCTAAACTGAGTCCAGCGGGCTAATTCTAAATAGAAATTTTTCTAAAAAAAAAAAAAAAAAAGAAGCAGAAGGAAGATCTTACACCATTGGGGAACCAATGAATGCAACTCATTCTTCATTATGGCAGACACACTAGGGTGGCTTTCTGAAGCAGCTGCAATGGCAGCCAGAGTCGTGACATAAGACGGGGTCTTGGAATTGCTGCATCATTGGACCAGAGCTAAGAGCTTTTTGATCAAGTTTGTTGTTGCTGGGGAAGGAAGAGCCAATATGGGCAGGACTAAGAACTTGTAAAACTGGCCTAAACACGATTGTGAGCACATTTCGGAAGCTGTACTGACTGACTTTATTCTGCTACAAATTGGAATATAAACTTTTGATGTCCCCAAAATGTTTCTGTGTGGTCTCTGAGCGACAAAATTGGATTTTGTACCCAGTAAAGTAGGAAGATTGGTGTCGAGAGGAGTTGAAAGATGTATAGGAGTATGACGGACATGTCTGACCTCACAGGAATTGGTTTTGTGTGGTTCATACTATTGGCAGGGACAGTTCCCCTTTGTGAAGTTGGTAAAGGCCAGAGATGGCTGTCCCCAGATTCTCACTGAGATGGGATGACATAGTGAATGCAGCATTGGGATCAAGTATATCAGAAATGGTGAAGACAGCACTGGATAAGAGAAGATTCAGGTCTGATTTTCATAAGGTCGCTATGAGTCATACTTGATTCAACGGTACCTAACAACACATGGCCCTTACTCTTTTTACAAAGAGCTTTAGTCTACAAGGAATTGCACTATTAATACAAAATCAGCATTTTCCTGGTGATTTGAAATTACCAGTGGCTCTACAAAAAACCTCAAACCAAACCAAAACAAACCCAAAACCAACCAACCAAACAACCAACCAACCAATAGGCAATCTCCTCTCACACTATTTACAGACTCATAAGCTCACTGGCAGGTCAGCAAGGGCTTTTTGAGTTTGAGTTTGACAATAAGTAGTGAAGCACTGGGGGTTGGAAAAGATAACTTTGTCCACATAGTTACAGATAACCTTTCTTAGATTTTGCCAATATTTAATAAAAAAGTACAAGTAAAGGTAAGACTGACTGGATCTATTAGCATTATCTACGGAGTTTACTAAGTCCTTGGGCAGTAAAAATGGTTAATGTACTGAGTTGACAACTTGGGATTTGAGGCTTGAGTCCATTCAGAGATGTCTCAAAAAATTTTCAAAAAGGTCTAGTAATCTACATATGAAAAATCAGCTATTGGAAACAATATGGGACATAATTCTACTTACAGGACTTTCATTATTTTGAAACAGCTCAAACAGCAGCAGGTTTGGTATGAGGTTTATTTGAAAGATAGAGTACAATAAAATGTACATCTTTCAAATGGAATGTGAAATGGCATCTCCTTCCAATGAGAGGCCAAGGCTAATTCTTCTTCCTCAAACCACGCTAACTTTAGTGGCTTCCTTCACGAAGACAACATATCAGAAGTGACATTCTGGCACTTGCAAGGCTAGGCTACAAAATGCCCTGCAACTTCTGCTCCCAGACTTTTAGAAGCTTCACTCTGAGGAAAGTAGCTGTCATGAAAGAACTCTGACTACCTGAGACCAACCACACTGTGATGTCACCAAGGTAACTACATTGTGGTGGTGGTGGTGGTGTGTGCTGTCGAGTCAGAACTGATCCACAGCTGACCCTCTAGTGGGTCTTCAGAGGCTGTTAGTCACGTGAAACTTGTCCATCCTTCTCCCAAAGAGCAGCAGGTAGATTCAAACTGCATGACTTTGGGACTGGAACACTATTGCTTTCGAGTAGGCTGCCAGAGCTTTCAAGATTACCACATAAATGAACCACGGAGCCAGAGAGAAAGATGGAGAAATCTGATCAAACAGGTTTTTGTCATCTTAGCTAAGATAGCAGAAGCACAAAAATCATTTTGGGTCTATTCCAGTTCAAGCAGGTATGACATGGAGAAGAATGAAAAAGTCCAGCTGAGCAATGAAAATGGAATTTAAAGCCCCAGAGCCATCCTCAGCTAATGTCCCAGTCACCTTCATTATTTATTTCAACCAGGATGAGGTCCAATTGCAGAGAAGAAACATGTAATTCTCACTGTACTTTGCTTAAATTCCTGACCGAAATCGTGTTGTTTAATGCCTTTTAAGTTTGAGAAGGCTTGTGATGCAGCAATCACTAACTAGAACAGACCTACTGGTTTTCAACCAAATAGATGCCAGATACATTTATGCTGATTTATTGATTTTCTTCCTTTCCAATCATAAAACTTCGTGGAGAGAGACATCATGCTTGGGAAGTGGGAGGGGTGGCAAAGTGGGTTGACACAGGGACTGCAGCAATGGGCTTGAGTGTGTCAAAGATTGTGAGGGTAACATAGCATAGTACAGTGTTCAGATAGGTTGTTCATAGGGTCACTATGAGTCGTACTTGACTTGATGGCAACTAACAACAACAACAGCCACAAGTCAATCATGTACAAAAATTGGACTACATATAAAATCACAAAATCTTCCATCATCAATGTCTAAAGCAGAAGCAGTAAACTCATATGAAAAGATTGTAATTTTTCCCCTCCTAAATGTCATATCCTGGATATATTCTTACCAAAGCAAACTCATGAGATATCCTTCCATCTGGAGGCAGTTTTGCACCAAATCCTAGAGCTGGGAACATTTTGTCACTGTCATAATCTTGAACAATTTCTCCCACGGCTTTCAGAGCCATACCATAAGCATTCAGTTGGTAAGGATTCATGTAATGGAGAGAAGTGGGCTGAGCAGGATTACCTGAAGACACAGAAAATAGTTGAAACACAGCTGATAAGGCTAAGAAGATTTCCCCCCCCTTTTTTTCTCCGCTTGTTGTACATTTCTGAATGAAATATCTAGAATTATATTTTTATTGTACTCAAAGTTCATTAAACACTTTCTTTTGGAGGAGATAGTGCATCTAGATATCATTATATTATATTAAACATGTGCAAAGCTTTCCAAAGATAAGCTAAATCAAATGCAGACCTTCTCAGAAATAATTCTTCATTGTCAGTGTTATAGGCTCTCTGTGGTTTTAATTCTAGGAAAAGCATAAAAGTACTTTGTGTAAATCTTATTTTATTATCTTTACTTCAAAAAAATTATGTGCCTCAAAGTTTAAATATGTATACCTATAGTCGGAGGACCTGACTTGACTGAACAGTCTTCTATAATTACAAGGCCTTCTTAAGTATTTAAAAACAAATGGAATATTTTAGATATATCCTAATTTCTCACTTCAAAAAATGGTCATTATGAAGATTTTAAAATTTAAGCCGACTTAAAAAAATAGATCTGATATTTTTCCAGTTTCTAATTAGGCAATCAGGAACCAGGATATCCAAAGTTGAATTCTTAATTTGTAGGATAAAAAGAAACCAAAATTATTGTAGAGAATCTACTACTATTTCTACTAAAGAGCTCTTGAGACACAGTGCTATGGTTTAGGTTGCTAAAAAAAAAGTGATTGGAATCCATCAGCTGTTCTACAGATAAAAAGATGGGCAATCTCCACCCATAAAAATTTGCAGCCTTGTAAATGCATAGGAGAGTCACTGTGTTAGAATCACCTAGATGGCAGCAGGTCTTATCTAGTATTTACTGAGAGGAAAAAATAAGACTATCTGTGTAAAAGTGGCTTAAAATAATAAAGTATCAGATGAAAGGTTTAGCTATTACTATTATTGTCAGCATTGACTGAATTTTCAGTGTAGGTCGTTGTACATGACTGGAGATTAAATTTGAGAAAGTAATGTATGTGCTATCATTCAAACACATCGAGATTCACATTGTTAGAATTAGTTTTGCTCTAATTACCACTACAAAGGCAGACTGAACAACTCTTTGGTTTCTTAAGCAAAAACGGAAAGTTAAATGTAATTTGTAATAGCACATGTTGTGGTGGTTGTTATGTGCGGTCGAATCGCTTGAGACTCATAGTGACCCTATGTACAGCAGGCATAAACTCCACTCTGTCCTATGCCAATCACATTGTCTCTGACACTCCCATCCCTATTACCCCAGTCACTGAATCAATTCACCTCATAGAGGGCCTTCCCCTCCTGCGCTGTCCCTCCACCCTCCGAAGCATGATGTCCTTCTCCAAGGACTGGTCTCTCCTTACAACATGTCCAAAGTATGTTTGATAGAGCCTCAGAATCCTTGCCTCCAAGGAGTCACCAGGTTTAACCCTTTCCAGGATGAATCTGTTTGTTTTCCTAGCAGTCCATGATACCCTCAATACTCTTCTCCAGCAACACAGCTCAAAGGCATCAATTCTCCTTCTGTCCTCCTTGGTCATTGTCCAACTCTCTGATGCATAACAAGTGATTGCAAAGACCATGGCCTGAATCAGATGCACCTTAGTCTCCAGAGAGACACCATTGCTCTTGAGCATTCTGGAGAGGTCCCTAACAGCAGACTTTCCCATGGCAATGCACCTTTTAATTTTCTGGCTTCTGGTGCCAAGAGTGTTGACTGTGGAGCCAAGCAAACGAAAGCTGTGAGCAATCGCAATTTCTTCACCATCCATCCTGATGCTGCCAATTGGTTCAGTGGTGAGAATATTTGTCTTCTTGACATTGAGCCTCAATCCATATTGGAGACTGCAGTCCTTGACCCTTTACAGCAAGCGCTTCAGGTCCTCCTCAGTTTCTGCAAGCAGGGTTGTGTCATCGGCCTAACGCAGATTGTTGATAGATCTTCCCACCAATCCTGATGCCACGTTTCTCCTCATAGAGCCCAGCCTCCCAGATAATCTGTTCTGCATATAGGTTGAAAAGGTATGGAGATAGGACACATCCCTGGCATACGCCCTTCCCAATTTTGAACCATGCAGTGTTCCCTTGCTATGTTATAATGACAGCCTCTTGGTCCAAGTATAGGTTTCGCATTAGAATGATCAAGTGTTCTGGGATTCCCATTCTTCTCAGAGTCAGCCAGTTTGTTATGATCCACACAGTCAAATGCCTTTGCATAGTCAATGAAACACAGATAGAAATTCCTCTGGTATTCCCTGCTTTCAGCTAAGATCCATCTAACCCAGGTCCAGCCCAGGGCCTCCCTGGGAGAAGGCGTCACCCGGATGGTGAACCCCTCTGGGGCACTGCTTGAATTGCTCTTGGATATACCTTCTAGCCCTCAAGGCATCAGAGACCCTGCCATTTCCCCTCACAATAAAGTGGTGACAGCACTGGATGCATGGACAGATGGAAAAAAAAAAAAAGATCCATCTAACATCAACTACAATATCCTAGTACTAAAATCCCTTCTAAACCCAGCCTGGACTTCTGGCAGTTCTCCGCTGATGTGTTATTCAAGTCGTTTTTGGATAATCTGCAGTAGAATCTTGCTTGCATGTGAAATCAATGAGACTGTTCTTTAGTTTCTACACTTTGTTGGGTCATCCTTCTTTGGAATGGCAACAAATATAGATCTCTTCCAGTCATTTGGCCAAGTCGTTGTTCTCCAGTTTTCTTGGCACAACTTGGTAAGCACATCCAGGGCAGCATCTGTTAGCTGAAATATGTCAATTGGTATACCATATATACCTGGGGCCTTTTTTTGCCATATCCTTCAAAGCAGCCTGAACCTTCTTTCATCACCAAAGGCTCTTGATCATATGTTGTTTCATGAAATTCTTCTGTGTCTGCCAATTCCTTTCGCTACAGTGACTCAGTATATTCTTTCCACCTTCTTTTAATACTTCCTGGATCATTTCATATTCTGCTGAAAGCATCCTTGATTATAGCAACTCGAGGTTTGAATGTGTTCTTCAGTTCCTTGAGCTTAAGAAATGCTGAGCGAGTTCAGCCCTTTCGATTTTCTGACTCCAACTCCTTGCACATTTCATTATAATAATTTACTTTGTCATCCCATGCTGCCTTTTGAAAGAAGAAAAGCCTTAACACATAGTCCTTTTTCTGATCACTAAAGAAAAAAAAACCCAAGTATTTATGACTCAGTGTAAACAAAAATAAAGAAGAGGCCTCTCTTCGGTTTATAATACATGTAACTTGAGGTTGTTAATAATTTCAGCTTGTTTGGCTCCATAATCAACCTTCTTGGCACCAGCAACCAGGAAATAAAAAGACAAACTGCACTGGGAAAATCCAAAGTCAGGGACATCTCCAGAGAACTGAGAAGCAACAATGTTAGTCTAGAGACTAAGATACACCTGATTCAGGCCATGGTCTTTGCAATTACTTGCTGTGCATCATGGGGCTGGACAATGACTAAGGATACAGAAGAATAATCAACGCTTTTGCATTGGCATGCTGGAAAAGAGTGTTTAATATACTATGAATGGCCAAACGAACAAACAGGTTTTTCTTTGAGATGTTGAAATGAAGTTTCTCCTTAGTGGCAAGGATTTTGAAGCTCTGTCTCATAAACTTTGGGAATGTGGCCAGAAGGGACCAGTCCTTAGAGATAGACATCATGCTTGGAAGGCTGGAAGGGCAACACAGAAGAGGAAGACCCCAGATGAGATGGACTGACACCGTAAGTGGGGAAATGGAGTTAAGTGTGTCTGAGTCAGTGAGGCTGGATCAGGATAAGAAAGGCTTCAGAGCTAGTGTACTGAGGGTTGCTCTGAGTCACAGGTGACTTGATGCCACATAACAACAACATACACAGAACATTTTTTTTGGTCTTTAAGGTAATTAATCGCTCAAATGCATTTATATTTTCAAAAAGTTAGCAACATTCCATCTTATTCGTCATGGCAAGTTTTGTTGTGTTTTTTTTTTTTTACTTTTTTAATGAGTCTTTTTCTACTGTAGGGACTTTGTTACTTCATCAAAAGCCCACTAGAGGCACATCAGATAAGCTATCGAATTACCGGACTAAATGGCTACCTTGCACAGTTTTCAAATACAAGGCTTTTACCCAATGATGCTTATATGGCAATTAATGTCACTTTAGTAATAAAACTAATATTAAAATGAAAATAAGCCAAAAGAAAAGCATTTACATCTAGTTGTGTTTGACATTTTTAGTCTATCATTCATAGCACGTTCAGATCCAATCCATCTAAAGGTGTTATCTATCTCTTTCTAGTATCTTCATCTACACAAGTCTCCTCACTCTATTAATGCTGACATCTTCTTTTTCATCTACATCTTTCAAGTGTTCCCTTGTTCTTAATCTTCTTTTCCTATTATTTCATGTACTAGAGACCCTTCGTTGTTGGTCCCAGCCACCTTTGTTTCTTTTCTTACTTTTATGTAATTCAAAATTAAAAATTTTGCCTATTATATGTCAGTTTTTTCAGTTCTAGAACCAGGTCTATACTTTCTTTGTTTTATTTTTACAATAACACCTAAAGTGAATGAACTAACAGTAAACTTAAAAGAATTAAACACAATTATGTCTCTATGGGTAGCAGGCAACTTGATGGCACATAACAACCACAACAACCACCACCACAACAACAACATAATAGAATGGAGATTGTCTATGTTTCTTATCCTGGAGAGAGAGAAACCAGGTTGCAACTTGGAGGCAAAGATTTTGAAGTTCTGTCTCATATACTATAAGCATGTGGTCAGGAGGGACCAATCTTTGGAGGAGGACATTATGCTTGAAAGGGTGGAGGGACAGCACAGGAGAGGAAAACCCTGGATGAGAAAGTTTGACACAGTAACTAGAGTAAAGGATGGATGGGTATTTCAGAGATCGTAAGACAGTCTCAGGATATAGTGTTCGGAGCTATTGTGTATAGGGTTGCTTTGAGTCGCAGGTCACTCAGTGGCAGATAACAACAACCATAGAATGGAATCTAGAAAATATTGAATATCTTACTGAATATTTAAATGAGCCCTCACAGAAAGCCCAATTCATGGGTACTTTCACTTCTTCTATGTTTCAATTTATGAAATCAAAGCTTTTATTGTTGTGTTAGATGCTGTTGAATCACTTCTGACTCATAGTAACTCTGGGAATACCTGACCAGTACTGTGCTAAAAAATTAAATAAAACAGTTACTATTGGTAAAACTAGGATATGGATTTACACAATCAGAAACATTACCATTTCCCAACGCATTTGCCATGAAGCAAAGTTGTCTTCTAGAATGTTGTGTTTGTTGGTTTTTGGGGTTTTTTACACACTTCACTGAGAGCATCACAAATAAAAATCCCAATTTAATTAGTCAAACGTTACTTGATAAGTTACCCTGTGCATAATCTTTTGGTAAATATTTATGATATAATAAGCAATAAATTAAAATTTACTCAGACAAAACAAAATTAACATTGGAACAATAGCTGTGTTTCATGATTTATACTGAGGATGCAACTTGGAAAAATTAATCTCAGACTATTATCTGCTATTTGGTTGGCACTATCTTTGAAGAAATCTCACCTAAATTGATTATATAACTTGATTGATTGATAATTAATATACCATGTAATTTACCCTTATAAAATGTGCAATTAAAAATAAATCTATGCACTCTTTACTACAATGAATTTTAGAACACTTTCATTTTATCAAAAAGAAATACCACATACATTAGCTGTCATTCTCTTACCCTAGCCCTATGCAACCACTAAATCTGTCTCTAGAAATTTGCCTACTCTGAATGTTTAGTATAAATAACAAACTAAATCCACTGCTGCTAATGTGATTATGACTCACAGTGATCCTACAGAACAGGGTAGAATGGCCAAGAGGATTCACAAGGCTGTAATCTATACAGAAGGGAGCTCTGGTGGCCTGGTGGTAAGAAGCTGAGATGCAATCCCAAAGATGCAAGATTCAAATCCACCAGCGGTTCTTCGGGAGAAAGTTGGGCCATCTCCTTCCATGCTATTTACTGCCTCTGAAAACCCATTGTAGGGCCAGCTATGTGTTGGTTCCAACTCAATGGTACTCAACAACAACAACAACAACAACATTCTTTACAGACACAGGCTCTTCCATCTTTCTTCTATGGAGCAGCTGATGGGTTTAAAAGGCAGTCTTCTTGATTAGCAGTCAAGTTTAAAAACTGTATCACCAGAATTGTTTATATGAAGAAAACACCACTCCCCCAGAGCAATCTTCCTCATGGAGGGAAATCAGCCTTTAAGCCTGAGGATATGAAATTTTTTGGGAGAAGGCTTTCTACTACTGAGCACCTGGTGGATTCAAACTGCTAACAGTTTAGTGAGCAGCTTGATACATTAAATATTATGCCAACTGAGTTCCATTTTTTCTCTAAAATATTCATATAGTATGTAGTCTAGTTGTTTGACTTAATTTGATAATCTCAAATTTCAACATGATGTGGCATGTATCAATACCTCACTCTTTTGATAAACTGTTTACTAAAGAACATTTGGATTGTTTGAAATTATGAAGATTATGAATATTCTATGCATATTTATGTAAAAGTTTTTTACATGGTATGGATATATGCCTTCACTTTTTTGAAATGAAAAGAGTAGAACTGCAGGGTCTTATGGTAACTGTTAGATTTAACTATCTTGTAACTGCCGAATTGTTGGCCAAAGTGACTTCAAGATTTTACAGTCCTATTTGAGAGCTAAAAAATGAATAAGGAGAACAGAAGAAGGATTAATTCCTTAAAGTTCTGGTATTGAAAAAGAGTACTGACTATCCCAGGGACTACAAAAATAACAACCATACGTCTTGGAGAAAGCTCAGCCAGAGTGCTCTTTAGATGCAAATAAGGACATTTTGTATATTTGTATATTTACACAAGTTGATTTCTGAATGTTAATTCAACCTTGCATTTTTTGCAGAAATCTCTTTCTCCTTAGTGCTATCCATAATTTATTATGATCCACCCAGTTAAATGTCTTTGAGTAGTTAATACAGCACAAAGGAACATCTTTCTGGTTTTCTCTGCTTTTAGCCAAGATCCTCTGATGTCAGCAGAGAAATCCCTCTTTTCATAATCTCTTCTGAATCCAGCCTGAACAATTGTAATTTCTTTGTCAATATACTGCTCTATTCATTTTTCCCCATAATCTGCAGCAAAATTTTACTATGATAATATTCAATAATTATTCATTCTCATAGATGACTGAGCATGTCCAGGGCTTGCATGTGCTTGCTGAAACATCTCAATCAGCCTTCTGTCAATTTCTCAAAATGTATAGCTTGCCAATGGCTTCAGAGCAGCCTGGACTTCTTGTGTCAGTAGCACTGATTGTTCCCTGTATAGTTTTCTGAAATTGTTTACTGTTGACCAATTCTTTTTGTTAAAGTGACTATATATATATATATACCTTCCATTTTCTTTTGAGGCTCTTGTGTATTCTTCTAGCTCCAAGCTATCAATCAATTTCAAAACTATTCCTGCATTTTAGGCTTATGTTAGAGCAGCATCTTTATACCTGGTACGAATTTTTTTGTCTTACTTATATAGTGCAGAAAAAACCCAGAAGAGTGGGTGACTCAAAACCAAAAATTTATTCTCTTACAGTTTAAGAGGGTATTTAAAAAAGAACAAAACAAAAAAAAAACCCTCTAAAATGCATTTCTGTTGAGTTGGAAGTGA
This sequence comes from Elephantulus edwardii, assembly GCF_000299155.1. Classification (NCBI taxonomy): domain Eukaryota; kingdom Metazoa; phylum Chordata; class Mammalia; order Macroscelidea; family Macroscelididae; genus Elephantulus; species Elephantulus edwardii. The sequence goes on along the minus strand of NW_006399815.1, from coordinate 15,303,497 downwards.
CTCATAGCTAATCTTCCAGTGAGTTTTCGGATGCTGTAAACTGCAAGGGAGGGGACTGCCCATCTTTCAAATGTAGGCAGCCAGCTCTAAAGGAAGGCTTTATTTCTCTGTTGACACTGAGAAAAGGTCTTATTTCAACATCTATGTGCCTAGAGTTGCCAGGAGATCCTCACTCATCTTGACAACAATCTCATCCTAGGTCTTGGAGATTCTCAGCATAAAGACTCTGGATCACAAAGACGTACTCCATTTCCAGGTCCTCTCTCTTGCTCAAATCTATACTGTTTTATAAAGTCTCTTTTCTGTTTCAAAAGAGATTAACTCAAGGTACAACTTAATCCTGCAGATCTTATTCTGCTTCACTAACAACTGTTTTAATCTTGCCTTCTTAACATCATTCAGGTTAGGACTTAACAATACATAGTGTGTGGAGCACTATATTTTCACCATTACATAATGTTGAAAATTGTAATCTAGTCTGTCTGGCACATATTTCTGGGGAACACCATTCAATTTATAACAATATCCATATTCATAAGAAATTCTAGGCTGGAGGTTTTTTTCTTGTGATGTCTTTATATAGTTTAAATATCAAGGTAGTTTTTCTATCTGTGTTTCATTGACTATGCAAAAGCATTTGACTATGTGGGTCACAACAAATTGTGTATAACTTTGAGAAGAACAGGAATCCCAGAACACCTGACTGTGCTTATGTGAAAGCCATACTTGGACCAGGAGGCAGCTGTCAGACATAGCACAGTTCAAAACCAGGAAAGGTGCATTCCAGGGATGTATCCCAACTCCATACTTTTTCAATCTATATCTGAAATAGATCATCAAGGCGGCTGGGCTCTATGAAGAGGAATGTGGCATCAGGATTAGAGGAAGCCTTATCAACAACCTGTGTTTTGCAGATGATACAAATTTGCTTGCCTAAACTGAGGAGGATCTGAGGCATTTGCTGCTGGTCAAAGACTGCAGCCTTCACTATGAATTGAAGCTCAACATCAAGGAAACAAACATTCTCACCACTGAGCCAACTGGCAACATCATAATAGAGAGAGAAGAGACTGAGATTGTTAAGAGCTTCAGCTTGCTTGGCTCCACAGTCAACATTCTTGGTACGAGTAGCCAGAAAATCAAGAGACGAATTGCACTGGGAAAATCAAGGACCTCTCCAGAGAGGTCATGATGAGTAATGGTGTCAGTCTGGAGACTAAGGTACGCCTGATCCAGGCCATGGTCTTTGCAATTATTTGCAATGCATCAGATAGCTGGACAATGATTACTGTTGATAGAAGAATCAATGCCTTTGAGTTGTGGTGTTGGGGAATAAAAGCCTTGAACATACTATAGACCTTGAAGAAAACAAATAGGTCTTTCTTGGAAAGGGTGAAACATCATGCTTGGCAGAGGGGTGGGATTGTGCAAGAAATAAGACCTTGGATGAGATGGATTGACTCAGTGACTAGGGTAAGGGGGTGGGTGTGTTGGAGACAATGAGGTTGTCTCAGAATAGAGCTGGGTTCAGAGCTGTACACAGGGTGGACATGAGTCACAAGTGACTAGATAGTATACAACAAGAACAACAATATCTAGGTGTTGCTGGTCTCACTAAATGACTTTATAATGTTCCATCTTCATCCGTGTTTGGAATGTTTGAAAAGAGATGGCATTAACTCTTGTACTTGATAGTATTCACCAATGATGACATCTGGCTTGAAATTTACATTGTGAGTAGAAATTTTTATGCTACTTCTATCTCCTGTTACAGGTTCATTTCTTCATTAGTCAGTAGTCTGTGTGAACAGCTTATAGTTTCTTCTATTTTTTTAACCATTATTTAATTTCTTCTAATTTTTAACTACTTGACAAAGTTGTCACCAATTTTAAAATGGCTTCCTGTCCTTTGGCTTGCATTTCTCACGATGATGTACATTTCACAAAATAGTAGATATTTTTTTATGGTAAGCACGTACCTCCTTGTTGTTATGTGCCATCAAGTTGCCTGAGATTCATAGTGACCCTATGCACAATAGCTCTGAACTCTGTCCTATCTGGAGCCAGTATCACTGTCTCTGACACACCTATTTCCATGACCCCAGTCACTATGTCAGTCCTCAGTTTTGACAGGCAAGGTAGTGTCATCTGCATATTGCAGGTATTGATGAGTCTTCCTCCAATTCTGATGCCATATTTCTCCTCATTAAGTCCAGCTTCTCGAATGATCTCTTCCACAAACAGATTGAAAATGTATGGAGGACACATCACTGGTTCCAATCTGGAACCATGTAGTGTACCTTAGAGATCATGAAATGACTTCCTTATGTATAGCTCTTTTTCTAGCTAGAAATAGTAGCTAAGATATACTTCTCACGAAACATATTTTCTGGATTTGAGTAGTTCTTTAAGGTATTTCCCTTACTCAAAAACATTACTTTGTGAAATATAAGTCATTGTGATAAAGCATATGTGAGTGCCATAGGACAAGAAACGATTAAAATAAAAACAAACAAACAAAACCCTTGAAACTCTTGTGGCAACTTCTGATAAAAGTAAAATAGTGATTCTCATCTTCTACAAATGGTTTCTCTGTTTAGAAGAAAGTAACTTCAAAATTAAAAAAAAAAAACAACCCACCACAACCCATTCTTTCCTAAAATGTCTAAAATATAAATTATTATCCACACATAGGTAGTCTCCTTCTGCATGAGTTATAACTGTAGAAACTCACAGGAAGTCAGCTCTGAGCTTTTTCCAACTTGACAGTAATGAGTTTTCAGTGTTGTTGTATGTGTTACACATAACAGTCCATATAAACATTGAAAAAGAAATTATTAACATGGCTTATTTTTAAAATAAAATTATGGAGTGAATGTTCATTAAGAACATATTTCTGAGAATGAATATATGCAAAAGATTAAAAATATGAGCATTAAAAATATACACATTCTACAGCTGTAATTACGTGTTGAGAAGAAGGGATGGCAGAGGAATAGAGAAAGGTAAACATTAACTGTATCCGAAACTTCTATTCCTTCAGAAGCAAAAGTATTTCAGCATTTAACAGCCTAAAGGAAAGTATTACATATTTCTGCTACAATTTACATAGGCCTTTCTTTATGTGACCTATTTTATTTTACAAAGAAAGGGCATCCACTGTGAATTTCATACGAAAAATCGAAAGTATATAAATGTAGTAAGAGCTCTCTCCTTCACAAAGATTTTCACTTAGTTGCTGAATACTATGCAGCACACAGGAGCAATGATTTCATAAATTACTACCTAACATGGGACAGACTGGAGAACATTATGCTACATGAACTAACTCAGTTTCATAAGGACAAATACTGAATAAGACCATTATTGTAGAATGAGTACAAGGATCCAAGGAGGGGAGAGGGGGACCTTAATCATAGATCTTAAAGAAATCACCATAATACTTACCATTTGATGCAGTAAAATCAATAGCTACTGTGAAGTTGATCTGTGTTCTAGAATATAAGTAAACAAGAATCATTACTAATATAACAACTTCATAAAAAGAATTTCTTCTCCATTCGCATTATCATATTTTAATGTTACTACTTTAAAAAAAATGTTTACTACCAGCAAACATATTACAATAAAAACTAAGTACCATCTAGTATCAGTTTCAGACGTTAAGAATTTAGTAAGATATTTTAGTCAAAAAACTGTAATACAAAAGAAAGACATAGGAAGAAAAATAACTTCTATTGTGTGAATGTACCATAATTTCTCAATCTACTCCATTATGGTTAGACATCTGGGCTATTTCCATAATGCTGCTATGAACATTGGTGTATGAGTCTCTGCTTGTGTCTCAGTTCTCATTTTCTAAGGGTATATTCCAAGCAGTGGAATAGCTAGGTCATATGGAATTTCTACATTCATCTTTTTGAGGAGGTGCCAAATTGCCTTCCAGAGTGGTTGTACCATCTTACAATTCCATAAACAACGTATAAGAGCTCCAATCTTGCCACATCTTCTCCCACATTTATTACTTGCTGTCCTGCTGAGAAATTATGGTACATTCACACAATGGAATACTACGCAGCACACAGAAGCAATAATTTCATCAATTACTGCCTAGCACAGGAGGGACTGGAGAGTATTATGCTAAGTGAACTAACTCAGTCTCCTAAGGACAAATACTGCATAAGACCATTATTGTAGAACGAGTACTAGGATCCAGTGAGAGGAAAGGGAGGCTTACTCATAGAGTCACACAATTTGATGCGGGGAGGGAGGGATGGGTAAATGAAAAAGGAAATATCCAGTGTGAAAAACAATGTATACAAATTTAATAAACTTTGTATGTAAACTAGTATAAAATTAAAAAAAAAAACACCTAAAAAGCAAGGAAGAAGAATATAATAGATATAAACATTTTATTCCTCCATTAAAAAATAACCTATCTGGCAACCCAACAATTGAGGAAATGGCCCAGAATGCAGATGTTAAACTGTAAATAATTATTGATCAGTCTTAAAGGCCAGCATTTATTATGAATGTGTCTGTTTTCGAAAGTGTTCTGTAGTCATTATGCATTTTTTATACCCTTAAAAGTATGGCACAGTTAAAATAATTGGTAAGTCATTTCTTCAGCAAATTCTTCCAAATAAGGTTGCTTCTTTTCCCAAGAGGCAACATGTGAGGTACTAGTGTACCTGTCAGTGCCCACAGCACTCATGTGTATGCATGTGTCTGTGAGCGAGGAGTAAAGAGAGACAGGGAGGGTATAAAATGTCTTAGAAATATTTTAATACCAGCATATGGTAATGATATCAAACAATTTTACTGGATTATCTTTTTCTTTTCCATTGATTGAAGCTGAAGATGTGGTCTGAAGAGAAAACAAAATTATGTTTGGGAATACACTGATCTGATGAGTCTGTACGTAATTCTACCTCTTTCTCAACAAAGACAAGAATACAAACAAGTAACAGTGATATGATGACTGGAAGAACCTGAAGTAATTTCAAAAGTACATTTTAAGTTAAAAAGCAAATGGTTAGAAAATACTGTTTCTGGTAGCAAATTAGTTCCTCATTAAATTTTTTTATTGTAATTTGAGTGATTTTGCAGAATAAATTTGTTTTCAATTCAACAGTGTATTGATTTCAATCCTCATTAAAAGCAACATTCCTTCCACTTTCTTCAGTTTCCTCCTTCACCTCTGGACCTCCCATTCATTGTCTAATCAACCTTTTCTTGCCTTCTGAGCTGTGTCCCCAGGCACATGTTTCCCCTTTGATGATGTATCATTTTGGGGACACTATGCTGAGTGAAATATCTCAGTCACAAAAAGACAAACACTTCATGGTGCTACTGTGGTAGAATGGAACTGACATCAGGGTTGGGGTAAGACTGAGAAAAACTGGGTAAATTATGTATACTGCATTGAAACAAATGAGGGAGAGCACAGTTTAAAAGTGATATATGATAGGGTATTA
>NW_006399815.1:15272834-15296690 GCF_000299155.1 Elephantulus edwardii | reverse complement strand
CGTACGCCCTTCCCAATTTTGAACCATGCAGTGTTCCCTTGCTCTGTTCTGATGACTGCTTCCTGGTCCAAGTATAAGTTTCGCATTAGAATGATCAAGTGTTCTGGGATTCCCATTCTTCTCAGAGCCAGCCATAGTTTGTTATGATCTACACAGTCAAATGCCATTGCATAGTCATATATGGAATATAGCCAGATCAATTCAACTGTATGGATCAGGAAATTAGTCCTCTAACTTTAGAGTTCTGCTGCTAACTAAAAAGTCATTAAGAGGTGCCCTGCAAGGTGGACTGGGGGAGGGTTTTGAGAGGGGAAAGGAAGAAAATGTGCAACAGTGAATGAATAATAAAAAAAACCCCTCCAAACACAAAACCTTTGTAGTATTTAAAAGAATTTAAACAAATGAAGTCTGAGGGGTTGGGGGATGGGGGAGTGTCAACAGTTTGAATACACCAGTTGCTCCATGGAGAAAAAGATTTATAGTCCTTGAAGCCTGACAGGAGATGACTTATGAATCAGAACTGACTGGAGGACGGCAGGAATGATTTGAATTTTTTAAGGGGCTTGGACTACGGTACGGCATTGTTGTTATGTGCCATCAAGCTGACAGTGACATAGAGACCGGATGTACAATAGCTGTGAAGCCTGCCCTGTCCTGAGCTAGTTTCAGTGTCTCTGACACACCCCATCACCTCAGTTACCCTGACAATGCACCTCGTCTGGGGGCTTCATCTCTTCTAGGTTTCCTAAAGTTCTCTTAATTCAGACTACACTATTTATTTCTCTAAAAATTAAGACTGAAAGCCCTAAAAACGATTCAGGGATTGAAACACAAACTTAAACTTTAAAAAAAAAAATACAGACTGAGCAACCTTTTTTGCTTTACATTTAACAAAAACTAATACAGATTCTGTTTATAGTTACATGACAACTTTTTTCCATAGTGTAGAAATTAGGTTTATAGGCTAAAAATATAGGCTACTTAGGAACATTAAGTAAAAAACTTTTAAAGAAAGAAAAAGTAAGATATTTTTAGATCATTGTCAAATAATAAACTACTTTGAAGGCCTGAAAAGAACAGTGACTTTCAGTGCATTGCTTGTTAATTTTGCTGCTGAAGAGAAAGATGACAGCAATCCAAGGCAAGGTGGTATAGCTGACAGAAAAGGGGTGTTAAAGTCTGAAAGGCCCGGGTTTGAAATCTAGCAGTCTAGGTGATGATCTCAGTATACTTTCAAAACTCTTGTAGGATAGGCATTTAGCACACAGAATGCCCTCAAGAGAAGACTAAAACTAAAATAGTATTAATTATTAGTTGCTACTTATTTAGTAAGCACACACACAACGGTGTTCTCATATAGTTTACATCATTAACTTTATAATTTGTTCACATAGATTGTTTTGTTATTGATTGCCGTCCAGTTGATCATGACTCATAGTGACCCTTTGAACAAAAAAGGCCTGAAGCCTTTCTAGAACTATCGTTATTTCCCAAAGTTCATCATTTCCAGAGGCATATGGTTTAAGAAGTGGATGCCATTCAAGGTAAATAATATTAGTAAAACTCAATAGCCTACCACAATTGTAGTATACATGCTAATATTGAAATTTGAAGTCTTATTTTTCTCCAAAGAAGACATTTATAATACTTATATTATTCTGTTTTACCAAGTAAAACTGCACCAGCAACTCTGTGAGAGAAAGCTGGACAATCTCCTCCCATGAGATTTATGCCTCTGAAAATCTGCTGGAGAGCTATGTTTTAGTTCCGACTCCATGGTACATATCAACATTAGATGGAACTTAATAAAGGATAATGATTATACCACAAAGAGAAAACAACACTATTCAGATGTTAATAATGCATATCTCTTATAACATAATCTCATGCTGTGCAAAACTGTTCTTTTATTGAGTGTATCAAACATATAAGTCACAAAATTTTGGTATATATGTATTTATATTATTTTTTTAAAGGCCACAGGCCCACCCATGCTTCAAGTTCTCATTGGTTCCCAGCAAGAGGCTTCAAGCCAGCCAAATATGATCCAGAGATTTCCCATACCAACATAGAAAGAAAGCACCTCTATTATCTTGCTCAAACCATACCTTTAGAATGGAAAAAACAAAACCCAAAAAACAAACAAACAAAAAACCCTAAACCAAAACACACCTCCACCTTTCAAAATGTTGTTGTTGTGTATGGTTGAGTTGGTAACCAACCTATAGTTGACCCTCTGGTAGTTTTCAGAGGCAATAGTCACATGGGATTTGATTGCTCATCTTTCTCCCATGGAGCAGCTGGTGAATTCAAACCCTGTGCCTTTGAGATTGTAGCACACCTTCCTGCCATTAGGACACCAGAACTCCAGATGTATACCCAGATGCACCTTGTCTCTATACTTTTCAATCTATATGCAGAACAGATCATTCAGGAGGCCAGGCTTTATAAGGAGGAATGTGGCATCAAGATTGGAGGAAGACATCCACAACCTGTTTTATACAGATGACACAACCCTGCTTGCTGAAACTGAGGAGGATCTGAAGAGCTTGCTGTAGAAGGTCAAAGGACTGTAGTTTTCAATATGGATTGAAGCTCATCATCAAGAAGACAAAGATTTTCACCACTGGGCCAATGAGTAGTATCATGATGGACAGAGAAGAGATTGAAGTTGTTAACAATTACAGTTTGCTTGGCTTCACAATCAGCACTTTTGGCACCAGCAGTAAGGAAATAAAAAGGTAAATTGCACTGGGTAAATCTGATGTTAGGGACCTTTCCAGAGTACTGAGAAGCAATGATGTTAGTCTAGAGACTCAGGCGCACCTCATCCAGGCCAAGGTCTTTGTAATTACTTGCTTTGCATCAGAGAGCTGTATAATGACTAAGGGTAATAGAAGAACTGATGAATTTGATTTGTGGTGCTGGAGAAGAGTCTTGACCATAACATGGACTCCCAAGAAAACAAATAGGTCTGTCTTGGACATAGTGAAACCAAGTTTCACTTGGAGGCTAGGATTTTGAAGCTCTGTTTCACATAGTTTGGGTATATGGCCAAGAGAGACTGGTCCTTGGGAAGAGGCATCATGATTGGAAGGGTGGAGAAACAGTCCAGGAGAGGAAGACCCCAGATCAGATGGATTGATACAGTAACTGGGGCAATGGGGTTTGGTGTATTGAAGTCCGTGAAATTGGCTCATGACAGGGTAGGCTTCAGAGCTATTGTAGATAGGGTCATTACAAGTCACAGGCAGCTTGACGGTATATAACAACAAAAACAACAACACTTCAAGAATACATATTTTAGCATATTATGTAAATCAATACAGGGGACTGACTTTTCGTCAATTTATCTTCAATTATGGGAGTAAGAAGTCTTCATTTAATTTTTAAGAATGATCAGCACAATGATTTGTGTATTTTGGGACTTTGTCATATTTATTTGATAATTGACTGTTTTCTTTGTATTAGCTTCTATCATGTTCTCCAGAGCAGCCTAAGATATGCAGCCTGATTGTTACTTCTTCATTGCATGAGATACATGTAAAACAGACAGGGATAATGAGATATAAAGATCCTTACAAAGACAAAATGATGCCCAACAAAGCTAGAAAAAAATAGCTATGCATACTAACTGAAGAACTCATCTGCTTACAACAGAAGAGACATCAGATGCTTAAAATCAAACCATTAAATATCTAAGTAAAATGAAATCACAAAACCAAGTAAATCAGATAGAAAGAATTATTTGTGAAAATATAATTACAATAGAAGAAGGAGAAAAGAAATGTGAGAAGAGGGGGAGGTAAGGGAGGCAGGAGAAAAAAGAGTGGTCTTTGAAGCTCGAGATACATCATAACTGACTATGAAATATTACTGCTGTTGTTAAGCACGTTGAATCAACTATGACTCATTGTAACCCATGGGAAACAGATCAAAATCTTGTTTTATCCTGTGCCATTCTAATAATTTCCACCAAGCTCAGTTACTGTGTACATTTAGAATCTTTCTCTCTTTCAATGACCTTCAAATTTCCAAGCATGACAACTTTTTCCAATGATGGGTCCCTCTTCACAACATGCCCGAAACATGTAAGACAAAGTTTCACAAACCTTGCCTCTACTTGTACTTCCTCAAAGATAGATTTGTATGTTCTTTTGGAAATACATGTGATATTTAATATTCTTCACCAACACCACCACTGAAAGGCATCAATTCTTATTTGGTTTTCCATATTAATTGACCATCACATGAAGTTACTGGAAATATCATGGCTTGGGTCAGATACACCTTAGGCTTCAACGGACATTGTTACTGTTGGGTACTTTAAAGAGACTCATTACAAAAGATTTTCAAGTTGCAATATGTATTTTTACTTCTATATTGTTGCCGATCCAAGGAAAATGAAATATTTGATAACTTCACTCTTTTTTCTATCATGATGTTGCCTTTTGGTCCAGTTGTGCTGATTTTTATTTTAAGAAAAATAAATGACTATTTTTTAATTATTGCACATTTTCTTCACTCTTCCCCTCCTACTCCTCCAGCCCACCCCGACAATGCATTCCTTGTTATAGATTATTGTCATGTATATAATGCCTAATCATATATTCCTTTCAGACAGTTCTTTCTCTCATTTATTCTAATGCTGTGTTACCTACCCAATCTTTCTCATTCTCTCCATAACACGTCCTGCACCCCATCTGTCCTACTTTAAACAGCAGTCTTATGTAGTGTTTGTCCTTTTCTCATTCAGCATAATGTCCATGAGGCTCCCCCATGTTGTGTAAGATTTTATGAGCTCATTGTTTTTCAATACTGTGTAATATTTAATTGTGTGAATGCTCCATAGCTATTCTATCCATTCCTTTGTTGATGGGCACTTGAGTTGCGTTCATTGCTATGGTATTATGAATAACACAGCAATAAACATGGGTGTACACATATCTGTTTGAGACCTGGCTCTGGTTTCTTTAAGGTATATTCCCAGTAGTATAATTGCTGGGCTGATTTTTACTTTTTTTTAATTTTTTTTTATTTTTACTTTCTTGAGGTTGGGATGTAACCCATATTAAAAGCTGCATATTTGATATTCTATTTTATATTCTTTGATTTCTTCAGGAAGTGCTTCCCATCTTCACTATGTGTGAGCAAGGTTGTGCCACCAACATAACACAAATTGTTGATGAGATTTCATTCAATATTGATTTCACATTTTTCTTTATATAACCCATCATCTTCAGCATGCAGATTGAATAGGTATGGAGAAAAGATACAACATTGACACACACCTTTTCTGACTTTTAAACCATGCAGTTTAAACCATGCATGGTTTAAAGAAGAAAAAATACATTGATGATATACTTACCATTAAGTGATAAATAAAACTGATGTTTACAACAGAGACATTCAATAAGTAAAGAAGAATCTTTGATGAAAATAATGGTGCGTAATTATAAATTTGAGTGAGTTCATTGCTTCATTCTGTATATGAGAAAGAATACTCCTACATTGGTTTGGATTAAAATTATTCAAATCAGAATTAAAACATAAAGGTTCATTACATAACATATTTTATAGTTATGTTCATTCCTTAGCCCCCTGTTACATTGAGTCTCCTAATTGGGGCAGTTGAATTCTGGAGAGTAAGTGTTTTTTTGGTTGTTTTTTTGTTTTGCATTTGTTGTTTGTTTATATACTTCAAAGTTGGATGTAAACTGCTTGGGCATCTTTTATTAACAATCAAGTGTAGGCTGATTAGTCATTTCTGATTGTTAACTATGAGCTGTGGTCTGTAAGCCTCTTCTTTAAGCAATGAGGACATGATGGATAGGCCTTTCTATTTAAAAGTTGGTTGGTGTTAACTGTGTTTGGGAGAACACTCTTATAAGTGTGGTATAGCACTTGTCTGTCAGTTTGCTGTACTGGGATAACTTGGGATTGCTTTGATACTGAAATCTGTGCTACTGGTGTATCAAATGCCATAAAGGTTACCCACGGTGAACAAGTTTTGCTTTAGCTCCCTGACTAAGAAGCATGATGGGCCATCAACTTTCCAAATAACAGGCCATTGAAAAGACTATGAACAATAAAGAGGATAATTATAGTAGTGTAGTGGGAAAGCCCCAACTGGAAGTCAGTTTCAATGAGGAAAAACAGTAACAGATTTCATTTAGTAATTGTAATATGGAATATATGTAGCTTGAATATTGGTTAAAAATCAAATGGAATACATGAATATTGACATACTAGGCATTAGAGAGATGAGAGTGACCGGCTCTGGCAACTCTGAATCAGATAATCATATAGTATACTATGCAGGGAATGAAAAACAAAAGAATGATGTTGCATTCATAGCAAGAAAAGTCAATATCAAATTGTATCGTGAAATACAATGTTATGAGTGATAGGATAATATCAATATGCATAGAAGGAAAACCCCTTAACAACTATTATTCAAATATATACTCCTACATCTAGAGCCAAAAAAGAAGAAATTGAGAATTTTTACCAAATCTTGCAGTCTGAAATGGACTGAACGTGCAATCAAGATGTGTGACTACACATGACAAAAAAGAAATGATGCCTTTGAATTGTAATGCTGGAGAAGAGTCTTGAATATACCATGGACTACCAAGAAAACAAGTAGGTCTGTCTTGGAAAGGGTGAAACCAAGTTTCTTTTTGGAGGGTAGGATTTTGAAGCTGTATCTTTAGGTATGTAGCAAAGATAAATCAGTCCTTGGGGAAGGGTATCATGCTTGGAAGGGTGGAGGAGCAGTGCAGGAGAGGAAGTCCCTGGACGAGATGAATTGATACAGTAATTGGGGCAATTGGGGTTGGTGTGTTAGAATTAGTGAGACTGGCTCAGGACAGTGAAGGGTTCAGAGCTATTATACATAGGATCCATAAGAGTCGCAGGCAACTCATTGTCACATAACAACAACAACAACAATGATAACTGGTGACTGGAATGCAAAAGTAGAAAGCAGTGAAGAAGGAATGTTGTTCTTGTTATGTGCCATTAAGTCTCCTGTGGTCTAAAAGTGATAGTAGTTGGAAAATAGGGGCTTGGTGATAAAAATGAGGCTGGAAATAGAATAAATACATTTTGTATTTACAATGATTTATTCATTGCAAATACCATTGATTGTTTTTGTCTTTTTTTTAAAGAGACAAATAAATACATGTATCTCACCTGATGGGTTGCATAGGAATCAGTTTGACTATATTTGTGAAAGAAGTCATTGGAGAAGCTCAATATTGGCAGACAAAACTAGGACAAGGGCAGACTGTGCATCAGCTCATCAATTACTCATATGCATGTTCAAATTGCGGTAGAAGAAAATGAAAATAAGTCCACAAGAACCAAGATATAATTTTTAATCAATCCAATCTGAATTTCAAGATAATCTTAAGAATAGTTTTGAGACCCTGAATACCAATGATAGAAGACCAGATGAGTTGTGGGTTGATATCAATGATAGCATCCATGAAGAAATCAAAGGTCATTACAAAAATGGAAGAAAAATAAAAAATTGAAATGGATGTGAGAAAATACTGAAGATGGCACTGGAGAATTGAGAAGTCAAGCCAAAAGGAAAACATGTTGAAGTGAAAAAGTTGAACAGAAGATTTCAAAGGAAAGCTCCGGAGGCATTGAATGTGGAAATATTATAATGGAATGTGGAGAGAGCTGGAATTGGAGAATAAAAAGGGAAGAACTTGCTCTGCGTTTCTTAAGCTGAAAGAATTGAATATCAAAATTAAGCCTCATACTGCAATTGAAAGATGCTTTGGGCAGTATATTTAATGACTCAGAAATCATAAAAAGAAGATGGAGGGAATACACAGAATTACTGGAACATAAATAATTGACTGACATCGAAAAATTTCAGGAAGTATTTATATACAGAAGCTAATGGTAATGAAGGAGGAACTAGAAGCTACATTAAAGGCATTGGCAAAAAATAAAACCCCAGGAATTGATGGAATACCAGTTGACTTGTTTACATTGCAGGTGCAGCCTTGGATGTGCTCCCTAGTTTATTCAAGGGAAACTTGAGGACAGCTGTCTAGCCAATGGATTGGAAGCGGTCCATCTTTGTTCCCATTCCTGAGAAAGGTGATCCGCTGAATGTGGAAACTACTGAGCAGTATCATTAATATTGCATGCAAGCAAAATACTGCTGAAGATAATTCAGAAACAGCTAGTACAGTACATAGATAGGGAACTTCCAGAAGTTCGAGAAGGATTTAGAAGAGGCCATGGCACCAGCGATATCAATAATGATGTCATATGGATCCTGGCTAGAAGTAAGGAATACCAAAAGAATGTCTATTTGTGCTTTATGCTTTGACTGTGTGGATCATATCAAGTTGTGGCTGACACTAAGAAGAATGTGAATCCCAGAGCACTTAATCATGCCCATGCAGAATCTATACCTTGACCAAGAGGCTTTTGTGTGAAGAGAGCAGGGAAACACTGCCAGGTTTAAAATTGAGAAGGGAGTACATCAGGGTTGTATCCTTTTTCCATATTCAATCAGTATGCTGAACAAAATACCTGAAAAACTGGACTCTATGAAAAAGAGAGTGGCATCAGGATTGGAGGGAGACTCATCAATAACCTATATTATGCAGATGACACAACCTTGCTTGCTGAAAGTGAAGAAGACTGGACTTAAAACACTTGTTGCAGAAGATAAAGGAATGCAGACTTCAATATGGATTGCATCTCAATGTCATGAAAACAAAAATTCTTACCACTGGACTTATAGGCAATATCATAATGGGTGAAGAGGAGACTGAAAATGTCAACAGCTTCATTTTGTTTGGATCCACAATTGACGCCCTTGGTGCCAGTAAAGAGGAAATAAGGAGACAATCTGCAGTTAGGGAGCTTTCCAAAATATTGAGAGGTAAATGATGTCAATTAGAGGTCTAAGATGTGTCTGATTCAGGCCATACTCTTTCCAATCATTTGCTAGGCATCTGAGAGCTGGACAATGAATAAAGATGACTTTAGTCTTTCAGCCGTGGTGCTGGAGAAGAACACTGAACATCCCAAGGACAGCCAACAGAACAAATGGATATGTCTTGAAGAGAGTGTACACAGATTACTCTTTGGAGGCATCACCTCACATACTTTGGGGCATGTTTTTAGGAGGGGATAATCCTTGAAGAAGCACATGATGCTGGAATGGGTGAAGGGTCGGCCAAGGAGAGGAAGACCTTCAACCAGGTGGATTGACATGGTGACTGCTACAATAGATTCTTAGTTATCAGGAAGTGTGAAGATGGTACAGGATAGATTTTTACTTCACTATGAGTTGTACCCAACGTCATCTAACAACAAAACAACGGTTATCACATCATTGTAATGTTTTTTTAGAAACTGTTAAAAACTGTTGTAGTTAGGTGATGTCACATCAAGTGCAATTTATAGTAACCCTATGAACAACAGATCTGAACCCTGTTCTATTGTGTGCCATGCTTACACTTACAGACACATTGGAGCCCACTGTGGCTGTCACCGCATTCCTATTCTTCACCAACCCTTTACCTTTCTGAGCATCATCAGGGGGAAAAAGTGACAAACTTTTTAATAACTGAAACATGGAATGTATTTTGCTTCAATGTTAAAAAGCTAGAACTTGTAAATGATGAAATGAACAGATGAACACTGATATGCTGGGCATTACTGAAATGAGATGAACTAGCTTTGGCCACTTTGAACCAGATAATGATACAGTATACTATGCTGGGAATGAAAAACAGAAGAAGAATGGTATTCATTCATAGTCAAAAAGACAATTTCAAGTTCTATCCTGGAATACAATATTATAAGTGATATTATCCATATGCATACAAGAAATACCTGTTAATACAACTATTATTCAAATACACATCCCTATATCTAGAGCTAAAGAGGAAGAAATTAAGAATTTTTACCAAAACTTGCAGTCTGAAATGTATTGAGAATGCAATCAAGATATGTTACTAACCACAGGTGACTGGAATGCAAATATTAGAAAGAGTGAAGAAGGAATAGTTGGAAAATAAGGGTCTGATTATATAAATGACCCTGGAAATAGAATGAATTTTGTATTTTCAAAGATTTCTCAGTGAAAATACCTTTTTAAAAAGACATAAATGACTTTACACATAAACCCCACCAGCTGGGCTGCATAGGAATCAGACTGACTACATCGGTGGAAGAAATCATTAGTCAAAACTAGGCCAAGGGCAGGCAGACTGTGGGTCAGACCATATGCAAGTTCAAACTGAAGCTGAAGAAAATAAGTCCACAAGAGTCAAGATACAGGCTTGAATCTATTTCATATAAATTTCAATGATTATCTTAAGAAAATTAAAATAAGTAAACAGGAACCAAGGTATGATCTTGAATTAATTCTATCTGAATTCCAAGATTAATTTAGGAATAAGTTTCAGGCATTGAACACCAATGACTGAAGACCTGATGGGTTTAATCCTTGATATCATCCATGAAGACAGCAAAAAGTCATTACAAAGAAGACAAAGACAAAACTGAAATTGATGTCAGAAGAGACTCTAAAAACTGCACTAGAGTTTCAAGAAGCCAAACCAAAGGGAAAACATGCTGATGTAGAAGAGTTAATAGAACTACAGCTGAATATTTATATACTGAACTCTCTTCCAGTTACCAATCATTGTGGTATGTGATGAAGTGAAGCTGGGAGAAAATAGAATCCATCCTGCAATGTAAACAAGTCAATTGGTATTTCATCAATTCCTGGGGTTTTATTTTTGCCAATGCCTTCAATGTAGCTTCTAGTTCCTCCTTCATTGCCATTCGCTTCTGTACATAAATACTTCCTGAAATTTTTTGTCATTTTTTTTCCTAAATAAAATTTTTATTTTATACTAGCTTACTTACAAAGTTTGTATATATTGTTTTTCACACCAGGTCTTTCCCATTTCCTTTACCCAATCCTGCCTCCACACATCTAATTGTGTGACACCCCTCCCCATCCTCAGTCCTCTGCTCCTACCCTTCCTTTCCCCTGCTGGATTATCATATATGTTTAATAGTTATCTTTCTATTTCTATAATAATGGTCTTATACAGTATTTGTCCTTTTGGGACTGAGTTAGTTCACTTAACCTAGCTTTATATTATGAAAAGTAATGACCAAAATATTACAACCTTTTATCACTGAATTTATAACCAATCTCAAATGCACATAACTTGTTATTTTCAGTGAATAATCATAAAAGTTTCCATTCATATAAAAATGTATACTTATTGTATAAATGTCACATTCCATTAATTTAGATATGTATGGAGATACATAGAAAGGGAGCTCTGGTGGCTTAGTGTAATTAATGGCACTGTCAAGGCAAAAGAATATGATTAAAAACCATTAGTTGCTCTGGAGGAGGAAGATGGGCAATCTTCTCTGAAAATCTACTGGCGGTCCAGCTATAGGCTGGTTCTGATTTGATGATATAAAACAATAGCAACATATATTTAGTTGTTGTTATTGTCATGTGCCATCGAGTTGCCGGTGACTCATAGAGACCCTATGCACAACAGTTTTAAACCCTACTCTATCCCATGCCAATCTTAATGTCTCTGACACATCTATCACTGAATCTGTCCACTTCATCGAGGGTCTTCCTCTCCTGCGCTGTCCCTCCATCCTCCAAAGACTGCTCCCTCCTTGAAGCATGTCCAATGTATGCCAGACAAAGCTTCAGAATTTTTGCCTCCAAGGAGCAGCCTGCCTTCACGCTCTCTAGGCTGAACTTCTTTGTTCTAGCAGTCCATGGTATATTCAATACTCTTCTCCAGCACCACAGCTCAAAGGCATCAACTCTCCTTCTATCCTCTCTAGTCATTGTCCAGCTTTCTGGTGCACAGCAAGTGATTACAAAGACCATGACCTAGATCAGATGCTCCTTAATCTCCAGACTGACATCATTGCTCTTTAGTACCATAGAGAAGTCTCTGCCAGCAGACTTTTCCAATGCAATTAATCTTCTAAATTTGTGGCTAGTTAGATTAAAAAAAAAAAAACCCAACAAAACCAAAACACATACACACACACACACACACACACACACACACACACACACACCGCTGCTGTGGAGTGGAGCAGGCTCCTGGGGATCTACTGCGTAACAGAATGAAATGCTGCCTTTTCCTTTGTAATCTTCACGACCATTAGAGACGGTTTGAGACCATCGCTGAGTCCACTCTGTTAAGCCTCTTAATGAGGGTCTCCTTCCCTCACTGACCTTTTACTTTACCTGACATGATGTCCTCCTTTAGTGATCCATCCTTCTCAATGTTATACAAAACATAATGCTATCTTGTGACCTATAGATTTTTCTTGACTTATTTTTAGAAGTAGATCACCACCTGGATTTCCTTCCTAGTCTGTCTATCTTTATCTAGATATTCTACTTAAATCTGTCCGTTACATGTAATCCTGTGGTATTTGAAATACTAGCATAACTTATAGCATTACAACCACATACAAGTCGCTGCAATATAACAAACTGATAAAAATGTGGTGATTGTTGCTGAAAGCTGTAAAGTTGAACAGAACACATAGTGACCCTATGAACAAAAGACCTGAAGCCTTTCTATAGCTATAGTCGTTTCTTAACATTCATAGTTTCCAGAGGTATGTTGGTTAGGAAATGGATGCCACTCCTGCTTCCAAATCTGTCTTAAATTGGGAGCTCTACCAAACACTGTCCACCATGGGTAACCGTTATGGCATTTGACATCCAATGGCACAAGGTTCAGCATCACAGCAACCCCAGGTTACCTCAGTACAACAAATTGACAGAAGAGTACTGTACCACTACCAACTAATAAAACCCATGCAAAAGCTGCTAGCAATATTGTAACTTAGGCTTTAAGATTTCTCAAAGATTTTAATAAATGATTATGTCAAAAAAAATCACGCAAGATAAAACAACTTAATCAGTAAATCCTTTATCCTTTCATATTCTCTAATATTACGTGAAACCTAGAGTTAGAAGGGGGAAAAAATCAACCATGTTGATGTGAAGAGGGGGGGAAAAAGCATTCTAAATTCACACGAGATGACTCATAACAGAAAATTCATAAAACAATCACATATAAATTCTTGAAACACTTTGCTCAGGAAGTGTTACCTGAGCTGTCATTTTATGTTTTAGAATCAGACAAGATAGTACAGGAATTCAAGAGATCCAGATGGCAATAACATTCTAAAGAACTAAAAAAAGGTACATCTGTCAAATTTCATGAGTTAGTAGTAGTAACATCTCATGTTATTTTCCAGTATCCTGCTATTTGGTAAATGTCCCTATTTTAATATTTCACCTTCCCTATATTTGTGCATGATAGAAAAATCATACTTCAATGTGGGTAGATTATATTAGTACAGCAAATTTGTACTTTGGGTATTTCAAGAAAACTGCATACACATACAGAGTGATATTATCTAAATAACTTTCTTTACAGCTGGTGTTATGAACTAATGATCAAGAACTAACACACTATGACTCAAAGCAATTTTACAAACAAAAGATCTGAACTGTACCCTATCCTGCGCAATCTTTATCATCTCAGATAGAGTTAAGCCTGTTGTTAGGTGTCATTAGTCAGTTATGACTCAGCAACCCTATGAACATCACGGTGCTCTACAGCAAACTGAGCTTGCACTCCACCATGGAGAGGGGCTCGCCCACACCTCTGCTTTGTGAGGAATCATGAAGGATATCTTCAAATCCAATAGTCTCATCATTCACCCTCAAAATATCAATTGAGAGGTTAGAACTTGGAAGACATGGGAAATCCTGAAGCTACTGCATGGCCTTGAATTCCATGAACTTAGAAAAAAATGGGAGACATTGAACCTACTGCATGGCCTTGAATTCCATCTGCAGCTTCGGAGGACCAAACAGACCCTGGATGTTTCTCAGGGTGGAGAAGTTATTTTATCTTGGTTGAGCTGGAAATGTTTTTTCGGATAACTCACAAGGATGACTGGGCAGAAGTTCATTTTTCACACAAGAAAACCTTTAGAAAGGTGATTATGGTTTTCAACAGGGCCACTTGTGAACAGTTAGTTACTGGGATGTTATCTTTCAGCTGAGATCTAAGTCCTCTGGCATTCCTGAGCCACTTGGTACAGCACTAATTGTTATCCACCCAAGTAGGACAGAGAACATTGCCTTCATAGACTAGGTCATGCCACTTGATTTAGATGCTTTCTGAAACTCCTCCTAAGTGCCAAGTCCCTCAAGATGTTTGGTTATAGCTAAGAAATTGTCCTACCTTTGCCTCTGTATGCTCTATTACATGCACTGCTGTTATGTAATTCAATTCTTCTAGACTCGATTTAGTTTGGTTAAAGGAAACACTCATGCCATGGCACATAACTATGAAACTGTTTGACACACAAAAAAATGTTGTCAGGTGTCCTATTTCGCACTGGGTTTCATGATAAAGCCATTTTCACTGATTTTTAAATGAACAGTTATGGAAAAAATTTGCAAAATTTAACCCTGCAATGAAATCACAATCTTAACACACCTGGATATTTACAGACTTTCCAAACATGGATTTAGAAATTAAAAAAATTAATTAAATTTAAATTTAATTAAACAGCAATTAGAAACACCTATGAACCCAAGTAGGATCTAGCAGTTTCCTTAATATTTATAAAAGTTTCTTTTTGAAGTCTTAGTTTAGATAGGTTCCATTTAGATATGAGAATGTTTTATGTGAATATATTCATAGGAGGCAGAATAGCTTCGTTTTTTATTACTTTTCTTCTCATCCAGCCGCTGCGGGGTTTCGCTCACCACTGATTTGATGAATGCAAAACACTTGGGTGCCACGACAAGAAGCACTATAAAAAATCCCGAACATGTATATTCAGTTTTCAAATAAGAAATTGAATTACGAAAAGAAATTCTCTTTAGAAATTCTAGTATCGCGTGTTCTGGCAAGCTGTGTTCCCTGAGGCAACGTAGCCAATGTAATGTCATCAGTTTTAGGAAACATTTTATGGCATCGCTGCAATTGCTTCAATACTTTTAAGAGAAAAAAAATTCTTATGAGGCTTGTTGATAAAAGGACTTTTTCATATTCAATTTGCCTTTCAAATAAGTAACATCAAGAAATCTGAGTTTGCCTTTGAATTTATCATAGGTAGGTAGTTCTTTTGTTAATATTTTTACCCTCTTTTCAATATATTAGAAATCCTTTATATTTTCACACAAGCCTTATAGATTTGAGGAAGAAGTTAGGGTCAACTTGAACAGGACTGTGTAAAATGAGACATACATCCTGGGACCATGCTTGAAAGAAAACTGAACTAGAAGAAAAATTACATTCCTTGGCTTTGAGAATTTTTATCTATCTTTTTACTCTCCATGTTTTCATTCTAGTTTGATAAGTGGCCTCGTTACGTTAAACATATTATGAGGATAAAATGAGATTAAGATTTATTAGAGTTTCAAATAAATTTAAAACAGCAGCTAGCATTAATTTATGGTTAACTATATATGAGCTGTGGTATTGACGAAGAGTACTCAATATCCCACAGACTGTCAAAAGAAAAAAGTGTGTCTTGAGAAAGTGTGGCCAGATTGCTCCTTGGAGGCAAGGATGGCAAAGATTTGTCCTACAGATTGTGTGCATATTGTTAGAAAGGACAATTCTTTGAAAAGAGACATATTTGAAAAAGGGAGAGTCAGCAAAAAAGAGAAAGAAGGGTGTTGCACATGTAATGGATTTCCAAGAGAAAAAGCAGGTTTGTCCTGCAAAGGGTGAAAACTAAGTTGGTCCTTGGAGGCAAGGGTTTTGAAGCCCCTTCTCACATACTTTGGGCATGTGGCCAGGAGGTATCAGTCCTTGAAGAAGGATATCGTGCTTGGAAGGGTGGAGGGACAGCACAAGAGAAGAAGAACCTGGAGGAGTTGGATTGAGGCAGTAACTTGGGGTAATGGGATTAAGTGTGTTGGAGACAGTGAGGTTGGCTCAGGACAGAGTTCAGAGCTATTGTGCAAAGGATTGCTATGAGTCACAGTTGACTCAGTAGTACATAACACTATCACAACAACACAGTTCACTGAACTGACATGCTCTGTACTTAAGAGAAGGAGCCTTGGTAGTTCAGTGGTTAAGTGCTTGCCAGTTAACTGAAAGGACAACAGCTTAAAAAGTTCCAATTTGTTTTTAATATTTAAATTATTCTACTAGACTTGAGAGAAAAAAAGTCATAATTGAAATGTCTCTCTAATTAATAAATATTTATTTAATAACTACAAAGTATTTGAAAGCTTACAGGATATAATTAACCCAAGCAAATATTAGTGAAAATGTGAGATGGTCAAGCCCATCCAGAAATGTTCTGGAATATCTGGTAACAGTCTGAAAAACTGGCCATGCTGTAGAGCACAGCTCTGATCTCACACATAGAGTTGTCAGGAGTTGGAATCAACGCCACAGGAACTAGAAGGATGTGTGCATTTCTGGGGGGGAAAATGGCTAAAACCCGCTAGTCATTTGAAGAGACATAACATACAAATGGATTTTAAAATGACCCTAACTGGTAGGGACCAGCAGAATTTGAGTTTGGAAGGAATGGCTAGTTCTATGGACTCTGCATACCCTCATAAAGGTAAATTTCTAAAATAAGAATTAACTATAGTTTCATGTTGATATTAAAAAATCTAGTAGCTTAGTCTTCCCCATTCACGTACCAGTTTGAAAGGTGTACAAATTTTATGGTGTTGTTAGCTACCATTGAGTCAATTATGACTCACAGTGATGTGAACCTTGTCATATTCTGTGCCATCCTCATCATTTTGGATATACTTGAATCCAACATGGTATCTTTGTCTTTTTAACATATTTTATTTTAACGGTGATTTTAACAAAACTTTACAGAAAAGTTGGATTTCCATTCATTCATTGCTGTACATTTTCCCCCTCTCCCTCCATTCCCCTTGCCCAATTCACTTTCTTTTCTTTTTAATATTCATTCATTTGCTGCCCCCAGCCCTTTTTGCAATGTACCTCTTCTAATGGGTTACTATCATATACATAATGCCTAATCCTAATTCTTTTTAAACAGTTCTTTCCTTCATCTATTCCAATGCAATGTTCATTATCTCTCTACTCTTACCCTATTTTCCTCCCAACTACATATATCAGACCTGCTTTAGAACAGTGGTGCTATGCAGTATTTGTCCTTTTGTGACTGATATATCTCACTCAACATAATATCCTACATGGTCACACAGATTGTGTACTGTTTTGAGTCCGCTGTTTTAAGTGCTGTGTAGTATTCCATTGTAGGAACATCCTACAGTTTTTCTATCCTTTATCCATTTCCATCATTTGTTGATGGGCACTTGGGTTGCTTCTATCATCTTGCTATTGTAAAGAATGTAGCAATAAACATAGGGGTGCATACCTCTCTTTGAATGCTAGTTCTGATTTCTTTAGGATCTATTCCCAGTAGTAGCATTTCTGGGTCAAATAGTATTTCTATTTCCAGCTTTTGGGGAAAGTGCCAAATCATCTTTCATAGTGGTTACACCATTTTACACTCTCACCAGCAGTGAATAAGGGTTCTAATCTCTCCACAACCTTGACAGAATTTATTGTTTGC
This sequence comes from Elephantulus edwardii, assembly GCF_000299155.1. Lineage (NCBI taxonomy): Eukaryota > Metazoa > Chordata > Mammalia > Macroscelidea > Macroscelididae > Elephantulus > Elephantulus edwardii. The sequence continues at coordinate 15,279,020 of NW_006399815.1, read as the reverse complement.
TGCTCTGTTGAACTTTGCTATTGTTGCTGGGGTGAGAAGATATCTCATAGTTGTTTTCATCTGAATCTCTCTGATAGTTAGGGATTTTTAGCAATTCTAAGGATCAGCTCCTCCTTACAACATGCCCAAAGTATATGAGATGAAGTTTCACCATCCTTGCCTCTAAATAGCATCCTAGTTGTACATTCCCCAAGACATATTTGTGTTTGGTTGTCTTTCTTTCTTTTGGAAGTCTATGAGATATTCAGTATTCTTCTTTAACTAATAAAGGCTTGAAAGCATGAAGATGTGAAGGAGAAACAAGACTAAATTGAAACGAATAAATTTTTTCTAGATATTTAAAATGTGAGGTATTAGCAGTGTAAAAAGAAAGTGTAATCTACCTATTTATAGAATTAACCCATTCCACAAATAACAAATAACTACAAAAATGATGATGTCCTTTATAGATGTACCTTAGATTTCAGAATAGCCTATGATTTAAAACGAATGTGATATTGTTCTTAACAATTGATACTTAGGATATCCAACATCATAGAGACTACAGAATAATGTTCTTTAGTAGTCAATATTAGACTTTTATGATCCAAAATCATTCCTGAGAAGCAGCAGAGAATGAAATAATCACTGGGATAAATGCATATCACATGACTAAAAATAATGACCACTGAATTTGGCACAGCAGGAAAACCTATCCATTTTTATTACTCTACAACCTGAATTCCTTTATGAATATTATTTTTCTCTTTAAAAATAAACTCTTTACCATCTCAGATCATAAAAAGTATTTCATGATATAAGAAAAACATCAAATTTAAATAGAAAAAAAGGAAATAAAAATAAGGGGAGTCTTAAAACCTGGACTTCCCCCTCTCCCAGGTTATTTGCCTAAAAAATGGATTTTGGATGATTTAGAATGCATCTGGCTCATCTGAATACTGTGTAGCTGAATCCATCCACAAACCTGCCTGCTGAAGCTAAACACAGTGTTTTAGGGATTGAAACAATGAATGAAAACTAATAAGCCAACAACATGGCTTTGGAAACAAACAAGGCTATATTTTTGTATAAATGTTTGCATAAATAATAATTAAAGTAATAGAAGTCAGGAATATCTATTATTAAAAACAGGCCTATAGAGACATTTCATTTTTTGTATTAAGTTAATTTTTTAAAAAATTTTTCTCGACTAGTTTATTTACAAAATTAGAATATAAATTTCAACAAATTCTTTCACTCTCCCTCACCCCCCACCCATCAAATTGTACAACCCAATGATTAATACCCTCCCTCCCCCTGCACATCCACATCCCTCTGCTTCCAATCTCTCCCACCCCTCCTGGATCGTTTTACTCATTTTATAATAATGGGTTTACACAATATTTATCCTTGTGGGACTAGAGACATTCCTTTGACGTAGAAATCATTAAAACACTTGAAGGTAATTTTGTTTAGTATTTAAATGTGTCCCTTTTTACCTCTGCATAATCTCTATTTAGGTTCATGAGAAAACAATATAACATTGTTAAAATTTTCTATTCAATTGTTTTTATGACATTACATAAGAAGAGAGATGAAATTTTAAAGTGCAATTCAAGAACTGCTTAGAATTTAAGGTCAATCTTTGTTAGCTCTACATATTCCACATTATTTACTTCTTTAGCTTCTTTTCTCCATTTCCATTCTCTCAAACATCAAAGCTGAGGGAAATCGTGTGTAAAGAGAACATATAAGTTAAAATGAATTCAGATAAACCTCAACAAAACTTTATTTTGTTTAAAACAAAGCTAACAAAAATAACAATTTACTTATTATTGTACCCTTTTTGAAGACCTTTTAACCTTTACTTGTTAATTAAGACTCAACTGAAGCATAGCACAACAATAATTTCTTCCAGACTAGAGAATGAATGGTAAGCAGTTTCTTTGAGCAAGTTTATTCAAGTTATCAACAAATACCCATAAATATTGATAGTCAATGTGATATTGACATTTTAATGCAGAAGTGATTAGTTATTAGGATTCAGTACAAAAATAAAATAGGATTAATTACCTTATTATAATTGCTTCAGAAACAGAATTTATTTTGAAATATCTTTGCAGTATTTCTTAAAAAAAGAAATCTAACCGTAACAATCCCAGAAATCTTCAACTATACTATTACCTTTATGATGCTATTTTGAGTTATTTGGTTGGTTATGACCCTTAGCTTTTGTTCACTTTATTGTCCTTCTACAATTGGCAAACAGCAAAAAGCAAGAGTAAATGTCCTAAGTTAAGAAGAGTCTGGGTGGCTTTGAAAGAGCAGTATCTAAGAACAAAATGTAATGATTGGAGGAACTTAAGCTAAAGTCTTCACCACACTAAGGAACATAACTATTCTGTTTTCCATGCTCAGTTGAAAATACTCAATTCTTCATGGTAGAATTGAAGACAGGAGAGCAGTGGAAGAGAATTTCAAAAAGGATTTGAAAAGGCCTATGTCCAAAGACATGCTGCTTGGGCTTTTAAGGATAACAAAATGACTAACAGATGATTTTATAGATGCTTGATTTACAAACAAAACTAATAATGACTTACTATTTATCTATCAGATTAGTAAAAATGAAAAAGCAATGAATCATTCACTATAAGCAAGGACATACTAAGTAGATACTGTTTGTTGTTGTGTATCATCAAGTTGGAATCAACCTATAGCCGACTCTCCAGTGGGTAATCAAAGGCGGTAAATCACATGGGAGGAGGTTGCTGGTGAATTCAAACAATGCATCTTTGGGTTGGCCAGGCAAGTCTTTCCTCTTATTTGAACCAACAATGAACTTCCTTGGTACTAACAGTGAAGAGGGCAAGAAATTTATGGCATTGAGCAAGTTCACTGTCAGGAACCTCTCCAAAATACTGAAAAATAGTGATGTCAGTTTGAAGGGTAAGTAAGGTATGCCTGATTCAGGTCATATGTTTTCAATCATTTGCTATGCATCTGAAAGCTGGACAATAAATAAAGATGACAGAAGAAAATAAAGATGCCTTTGAATTGTGCTGTACTGAATATCTCATGGACTGCCAAAAAGAACAAACAGGTAAGTCTTGGAAAAAATGCAGTCAGAGTGATCTTTGGCAGCAAGGGTGGGAACGCTTCATCTCTTATACTTTGGACACATTGCTAGAAGAGAATATTACTTGGAAAGGGATTACATGCTTAGAAAGATGGAGCGTCAGTGGAAGAGACGAAGACCCCAGTGAGATGGATTAACTCGGTGATGTCACCAATGAGGATCACACAGTATAGGACAAGGTCAGGTCTGCTGTATATAAAGTCAAGTCATATTCAACTGTGCAACACGCAACAAGAAGCCATGAGAACTCCCTAAATTGTTATTATGAATCTTGTTGTTGGTATGTGTCATTGAGTTGACTCTGACTCATAACAACCCTATGTACAACAGTTATAAACACTGCTCTATCCTGAGCCAAACTTACTGTCTCTGACACACCTACCCCCATTACCTCAGTGACTAAATCAATCCATTTCATCAAGGGCCTCCCTTTCTTGTGCTATTCCACCACCCTCCCAAGCATGATGTCCCTGTCCAAGAACTAGTCTCTCCTTGCTGCATGCCCAAAGTATGTCAGATGAAGCTTCAGAATACTTGCTTCCAAGCAGCAGCCTGGGCGAATCTGTTTGTTCTCCTAGCAGTCCATGGTATATTCAATACTCTTCTTGAACACCACAGCTCAAAGGCATCATCAATTCTCTTTCTATCATCCCTAGTCATTATTCAGCTTTCTGACACATAGCAAGGTATTGTGAAGATCATGGCTTGCTTGGATTAACTGGCTCCTTGGAGGCAAGGATTCTGAGGCTCTGTCTAACATACTTTGGGCATGCTGTGAGGAGAGACCGGTCCTTGGAGAAGGACATCATGCTTGGGAGGGTGGAGGGACAGCACCGGAGGGGAAGACCCTCTATGAGGTGGATTGATTCAGTGACTGGGATAATTGGGATGGGAGTGTCAGAGACAATGCGATTGGCACGGGACAGAGTGGAGTTTAGGGCTGTTGTACATGGGTCGCTATGAGTCGCAAGTGGCTCGACGGCACATAACAACAACAACAACATGCTAACACTGTTGCTCTTCAGAACTCTGGAGAGGTCCCTGGAAGCAGACTTTCCAAATGCAATTCATCTTTTGATTTCCTGACTGTTTGTACCAAGAGTGTTGACTGTGGAGCCAAGCAAACTGAAGCTGTTAAAAAATCTCAATCTCTTTACCGTCTACCATGATGCTGCTACTTGGCCCAGTGGTGAGAATCTTTCTTGATGTTGAGTTTCAATCCATATTTAAGACTGCAGACCTTGACTTCCTGCCTCAGGCCCTCCTCAGTTTGGCAAGCAAGGTTGTGTCAACCTCATAACATACGTTGTTGATGAGTCTTCCTTAAATTCTAAAGCCATATTCCTATTCATAGAGCCCAGCCTCTCGGATGATCTGTTCAGCATACCGATTGAAAAGGTTTGGAGATGGGATACATCCCTGGCATGCACCCTTCCTGACTTTGAATCACACAGCGTTTCCCTGCTCTATCCTGAGGACTGTCTCCTAGTCCAAGTATAGGTTTCCTATAAGCACGATCAAGTGTTCTGGGATTTCCAGTCTTCTCAGACTTAACCACAGTTTGACATTCCTCTGAATATAACTGTTATAATTTTTCAGCAATACATATTTGATATATCTAATAAATTGTGAAGTATATATTACATTGAATACACTTACATGATTTCCACGCACTTTATTGACAAAGTCAATGCAGCAACAAACTCAAGTATGTTAGAAATCATAAGGATGGCAGAGGATAGAACAGGATTCATATCTATTGTTCATAAGGTCACTCTCAGTTGTACTTGAATTCATGGCACTTCAAACAGGATTTAGAAGAGGCCGTGGCACCAGGGATATCATTGCTTATGTCAGATGGATCCCGGCTAAAAGGAAATAATACCAGAAGAATGTGTATTTATGTTTTATTGACTATGTAAAGCCATTTGAATGTGTGGATCATAACAAATTGTGGCTGACATTGAGAAGAATGGGAATCTTAGAGCATTTAATTGTGCTCCTGCAGAACCTCTACCTGGAGCAGGAGGCCATTGTGCTAACAGAGCAGGAGAACACTTCATGGCTTAAAACTGAGAAGAGAGTGTATGAGGGTTGTATTCTCTCTTGATACCTATTCAGTCTGTATGCTGAGCAAATTGTAAATTATCCAAGAAGCTAGACTCTCCAAGGAGGAGTGTGGCATCAGGATTGGAGAGAGACTCATCAATAATCTATGTAATACAGATGACACAATCTTGCTTGCTGAAAGTGAGGAAGACATGAAACACTTGTTGTGGATCAAAGAATAAAGCCTTCAGTATGTATTGCATCCCAGTGTCAAGAAAATAAAGATTCTTACCACTGGACTGATAGGCAGTGTTATGACGGATCAAGTTTCACCTTGCTTTGATTCACATTAACACCCTTGATTACAGCAGTCAGGAAGTAAGGAGATACAGTGCACTAGGAAAATCTGCAGTTAGGGACCTCACAAAATTATTGAGGAGTAATGATGTCAGTTTGAGGACTAAGGTTGGTCTGATTCAGGACATGGTCTTTCTTATTACTTGCTATACATCTGCGAGCTGGAAAATGAAAAGGGAGTATAGAAAAAGAATTGACATCTTTCAGCTACGGTGCTGGAGAAGACAATGAACATTCCATGGATGGCCAAGAGAACGAATAGATATTTCTTGGCGATGGTACAGCCAGAGTTTTCTTTGGAGATAAGAATGATGAAGCTTCACCTCACACACTTTGGGCATGTTGCTAGAGGTGCTATTCCTTGGAGGAGGACATGATGCTGGGAAGGGTAGAGGGTTGGTGAAGTGTTAGGATGGCACAGGATAGAATAGGGTTTAGATCTTTTGTTCATAGGGTTGTTGCAAGGTGTTCTCAACTTGATGGCACCTAACAGCAACAAAAACTAACTAATTGTACTGACAAGTTTAATCAAGTGCACAAAAACATGCATCAGGGTTATTGGTTGCAGCTTGGGAAATTTAAGTTACAGAAGTATGTCTTGGTAGAAAACTGCTTTTTAAAATGAAGTGAATACATAGGTTGCTGTTGTTATGTGCCGACGAGTC
>NW_006399815.1:15269634-15270824 GCF_000299155.1 Elephantulus edwardii | reverse complement strand
GAAAAAATATACACACAATGCATTTATAAAACAAGTAATACTTGTATTAAAAGTGAAGTTCAATATCAAATAGACAAAGATTTTCACCTTGGGCCAATCTGCAGTACCAAAGATGGAGAAGAGATTGAGGTTGCTAACAATTGCTCCTTGTTCCAATCCACAAGCAACACTCTTGGCATCCGCAGTAAGGAAATAAAAAGATAAAATAAGGGAAATCTGCAGTCAGAGACCTCTCTAAACTGCTAAAGAGTAATGATGTAAGTCTAAAGGCCACGGTGCACTTAATTGAGGCCATGGTCTTTGAAATTACTTGCTTTACATCAGAGAGCTAAACTATAACCAAGGATGATAGAAGAATTGATGCCTTTGAGTTGTGGTGCTTGGAGAAGAGCACTGAACATACCATGGACTGTTAAGAGACCAAACAAGATCAGTCTTAGAGAGGGTGAAACCAAACTGCTCCTTGGAGGTAATGACTTTGAAGATCTGTCTCACATACTTTTGGCATGTGGCCAGGAGGGACCAGTCCTTGGAGAAGAGCATCATGGTTGTTAGGGTGGAAGGGCAGAACAAGAGAGAAAGAAATTGTATGAAATGGATTGACACAGTAACTGGGGTAATGGAGTTAAGTGTGTTGGAGATAATGGGACTAGTTCAGGATAGAGCAGGTTTTAGAACTATTGTACATAGGGTTGTTATGAGTCACAGGTGACTTGAAGGCACCTAACAACAACACCAATGCTGAAGACTGGGAAGGGTAAGATCCCACTGTTCTACAAAATAACTACATTACACTAAGGAACAAATGAGGAAATGCATAATAATAAACTCAAGCATCACATGGCATCCTTTGCATCTTTTTTTGCATCGTTTTTGTCTTTTTACATAATGTTGTTATAACGTAGAAAACATAAATATTTGAACATTTAGGAGACAAGATTTCCTTACCTAAAATCTGGAAAGAAAAAAAATAGAATAAAATAAAAGTATATTGTTGTTTCTAGAAAATAAATAGTGTACTACAAAAACGACTGGAACAGCACATCAGCAGAGAACTGCCAGAAGTCCAGGCTGGGTTTAGAAGGGGTCATAGTACTAGGGATATTGTAGCTGATGTTAGATGGATCTTAGCTGAAAGCAGGGAATACCAGAAGACTGTCTATCTGTGTTTCATTGATTATGCAAAGGCA
>NW_006399815.1:15259983-15269264 GCF_000299155.1 Elephantulus edwardii | reverse complement strand
GCAGCCTTCAGTATGGACTGAGGCTCAATGTCAAGAAGACAAAGATTCTCACCACTGGACCAATTGGCAGCATCAGGATGGATGGTGAAGGATTGTTAACAACTTTATTCTGCTTGGCTCCACAGTCAACAAGCTTGGCACCAGTAGCCAGCAGATCAAAAATATATTGCGATGGGAAAGTCTGCTGTTAGGGATCTCTCCAGGATACTGAAGAGCAATACTGTCACTCTGGAGACTAAGATGCGTCTGATACAGACTATGGTCTTTGCAATCCTTTGTTATGCATCAGAGAGTTGGACAATGACCAGGAAGGATAGAAGGAGAATTGATGCCTTTGAGCTATGGTGCTGGAGAAGAGTATTGAATGTACCATGGATTGCCAAGGAAACAAACAGATTGATCCTGGAAAGGGTTAAACCAGGCTGCTTCTTGGTGGCAAGGATTCTGGGGCTTTGTCTGACATACTTTGGGCATGTGTTAAGGAGGGACAGGTCCTTGGAGAGGGACATCATGCTTGGGAGGGTGGACGGACAGCGCAGGAGGGGAAGGCTCTCTATGAGGTGGAATGATTCAGTGACTGGGGTAATCGGGATGGGCATGTCAGAGGCAGTGTGACTGGCACAGGATAGAGCAGTTTTTAGGGCTGTTGTACATAGGGTCACTATGAGTCACATGTGACTCGATGGCACATAGCAACAACAACAAAGAATATGAAATATCACAGATGTTTTGTTTTCAAGACTTTTCTTTTCTCTATAAAGAGTAAAAATCTGACTGACGTTTACCAAGAGTCCACAACTATTATTTGTACTCGTGTGTTTTAGCAATAAAATACAGAATAATTGCCAACTAATTAATTCTAATTTGAAATTAATCAGCTCATTATATTCTTTAATTATTTAGAAATTTTATCTAATTAAGCATTTGCTTTAGTAAGATTTCCTTCACTGCAATGCATTTATCTACTTGGTGATTGAAATTTCTTAAATAGTTGAAAGCCCAAAAGGTTTATAATGTCTAGAACAAGTTAAGAAATTATAGTGTACCATGGAAAAAAATTTTTTTACTGAAATAGTTGGAGGATAAATCTGCAGTTACTTTATTTTTTACCGTGATTTTAATATTGGTATAATATCTATTTAAAATTCTTATGACTGATTTTGATACCAGGAGGAATTTAGTGATAAAAAAAGATAGGAACATAAAGTGTTAAGAGTCTTCCTTTTTTATTTGTAAGCAGGAGTGGCATCCACTTTCAAACAACATGCCTCTGGAAACTCTATGAACTTTGAGAAATGACGATAGTTATAAAAAGGTTCAGGTCTTTTGTTCATAGCATCATTATGACTCAATAGCAATCAACAACAATAACCACAACAGGTATTCTATACAGGAATCTTCCTAATTAATCCATCGTAATAGTCATACACATTTAAAATTTGAAAATTCAGAAACATCAAATAATAAAAGTTTTACATTCTTATGTCAAGATATCACTTTTCCTTAAACTGTATGGTCAACTGGCAGCAACTAGATGCTAAATATTAGTTTTACAAATATGGAAATGAAAATAGGATAAAAAGTCAATGGATTTGTCTCTAATTGTCCTTAGAAGACAATTGGAAGGAGCAAACTATTCATGTATTATCATGAGAAAATGAGAAAGGAAAATGAATAGCATTAGACAAGCATAGAGACTAGTAATAGAGATGGAGAAACTTAATCCCAGAAGGTACTTGGCTCAAGTCTTGGAGCATAACATTCTCATCACATCTTATATCATCACAATTCCATGGAGTGATAATTGACTCATTCTCCAGGGAGTTTCAGAAACAGGATGCCTTTCTCCCAAAGAACTGCTGCTTGAGGGTTCAAATTTGGGCTATTTATACTCCATATGAACTATACCACCTGAACTCCCTTAAGTGTTTAGTAAGTAGCAGCTATTATTTTATTATGCAAATTACATTGTATAAGAAATTTATAGAGCTCTGGTGGAGTAGTCATTAGGAAGATGCACTGTTAACCAAAGGTGGAATCTCCCTGGCAGTTCCGATCTCACAGCCACTGACACATTGAAACTCATTACCCAATTACTTTGTCAATCCATTTCATCCAGGGTCTTCCCTCTTGCACTGACCCTTTACCCTTCCAAGCATGATGTTCTTTTCTATGGACTGATACTTCCTGGCAACATGTTCATAGTATATGAGATGGAGCTTCAAAATTCTCTCTTCCAAGATGCAGCTTTGTTTCACCTTCTCCAAAACAGACCTCTTTGTTCTCTTGACATTCCATAGTATGTTCAATACTCTTCTCCAGCATTAAAACTCAAAGGCATCAATTCCTCTTCTGCCATTCTTAATCACTGTCCAGCTTGTGAATGCATAGCAAGCAATTAATAAGACTATGGCTTGTATCAGGCACACCTTAGTCTCTAAACTGACATTATTACTCTTCCTATAAGCTTAATTGCTTATAGCAAGGCCTTCAAAAAATTATCATTAATTACCACTCCTTTATTATTTAGATTCTACTCACAGGAGAAAAACAGACACACACACACACACACACACACACACGTATATACATTTATATATGTGTGTGTATATATATATATAAATAAAAATATAAAAAATATATATTTAAAATATATGAAATATATAAAAAATATTTTCTATACACACACACAAAAAAAAATTCTGCCCTTTGTTTGGAAATATGACAGTGATGACGATGGTCCTGGAGAGCTCTGTTGGCTGAGAAGTAAGGAGCTGTGCTGCCAACCTAAAGGTATGTGGTTTGAATCCACCAGTTGTTCTGTAAGAGAAAGAATGACTCTCTATTCCCATGCCATTTACTGTCTCTGAAAATCTGCTAATGAGTGGTCAGTTACGAGTTGGTTCTGATTCCATCACACACAACAACAGCAGCAAATGTTCTGAAGGAATTACAAGCAGGATATTCCTTAAAGGCAAGGATGGTAAAATCTCATCTCACATATGCTTGGACACAATGTCAGGAATACCACTCCTTGAAAAATGCCATCTTTCTGGGAAACAGAGAGGATCAATAAAAGAGAGGAAGATGATTCAATCAATAAGATGATTGAATCCGTATCTGCAACAATGGTCTTGAGCAGGTAGGAGACTCTGAGGACGGTGCTGTTCTTTATAGGGTCGTGATGAACTGTAGTTGACTTGATAGCAATTAACAACTAAGTATCTGTATACCTTTAACAAATATTATATACATTTAGTAAATAAATATTTCTACAGAAATAGTGTATTAAGTACAAATAATAGTTTACTCATATGATATAAATATGCATCTATGGTCTAGTGGTAAGGAGCTGTGCTGCCAACCTGAAATCATGTGGTTCAAGTCTAACAGGAGAAAAGATGAGTAATCTCCCATTTACTGCCTCTGTAAAGCACCCGAAGTTCAGCTTTGAGTTGGTTCCGATTTGACGGTTGTTGTTGTTGTTGATTGTCAAGTCAAACATGACTCATAGGGACCCTATGAACAAAAGGCCTGAAAGCCTTTCTATAACTATCGTCATTTCTCAAAATCCATAGGGTTTCTAGAGGCATGTTGTTTATAACAATAATCATAGTTAGTATAACCCCAGTTAGGTCAGTTAGAGAGAGAGAAAAAAATCAAACTCCATTTCCTTATACCCCATGTATAAACTCATAACGGATTTTTATTAAAGTTCGGAATCTAGGAATGGATTACACATGTTATAGATAGTAATTGAGATCAGATGTATATAAATCATAAAAAAAGTCTTGAAAGTTTTATACATAGAGAAAAATATGGCAGTGCAGTCAAGTTAAGACTATCACTTCTCCATATATTACAAGAAACTTCTCTGTTCTGATTAGCCTGAAAGGTCCTAAAAAGGAAAATATGAACAATGGCAGTGATTTGTTGATATAAGCTTTCAGGTTTGTTTCCCCTCCCCTGCCCAATAACGGAGTCACACTAAAATATTATTGGGTTTACACTGCTGACAAAATATTTTGAGTATTTCTCATACATACCCACACACTTCACATCTAAAACAGAGCAGAGTCTCAAAAGCATTTTTAACGTTTTAAATTTAAAAACAGTACTGCAAAGTAGACTATGCATCTAGATATATATCAAGCACTTAAAAGAGAGCATACTGAAAATTGTCAGGAATAGCCACTATCTTCTTTCTCTATAAGCTATCATCTACCACTACTAAGGAGTTAACCTAGACAGAAATGGTACAGTAATTTCCACTTTCTATTTTTCCAACGTTTAAAGATAAAATATACATAAACATTGAGATACTGAGGAGAGAATAATTTCCCCCCATTTCATTTTATTGTAACAACCACGTTAGCTTCTGAGTCACTGCAGCAAGGTGATAAGCTTCAAGACACCCATATGTGGCAAAGGTTCCCCATTAAGGCAGGTATCATTTTTTTTGCATGATTTGTTTTCCGAAAGAAGAGCACAGAAAAGAAAATTTTCTATTGCTTTTACGAAACCCTTTTGTTCCTCTGGTCCATTCATTTTCTCATCTCTTTCTTTGGCTCACGACACTGTGTCAATGAATCAGTATTAGAAAAACATACTGCTGAATTTTAATTATGAAAAGTTTATACGAGTGACACTCCTTGACTGCTGTTATTAAGCAGGTTCAAGTGTGTCTCTTACCTAGATAATTAAAAGATAAAATTGCAAATGTATTAGAATAGGCGGTTGTTGTTATGTGGTGCCATTGAGTTGAATGCAACCTACAGTGACCCTGTGAACAGATCTGAACCATCCTGTCCTATCCTGTGACATTATACTTTCTGACACACTAGACCCCCCTGAGGCAGTCACTGTGTCAGTCCATTTGGTTGAGGGTCTTCCTCTCCTTCGTCTCCTTCACTGATCCTCTGCCTTTCCAAGTATGATATCCCTCTCCAAGGAATAGTCTCTCCTAGCAACATTCCTGAAGTATGTGGAACAAAGGTTTATTCTCTTTGCCACCAGGGAGCACTCCGGCTGTGCTTACTCCAAGACCTATCTGTTCTTTTGGCAATCCATTAGAATATGTGGATATTATAGAATGCATGGTAACGAATACCTGTTTTCAGTTGCTAGGGGTGTTGCTTGTTTAAGTTAAAATAGCTTAAAAATAGACACAAAATTTAGACGCCCTAATTTGTTAGGGATTAAGTAGTATTTGAAACATGTTATCAAAGAAGGTTGTGTCTGAGCATTTCCCTCCCCTCCCACATCAATAAACAAACACACACACACAAAACAACTCCACCACAACAAATGTATTCTTGCTGGAAAACTAGGGAGCAAGGACATGACCATTCACAATCCATTTCTGCATTATGATTTTATACAAGATGCATTCTGTTAATATCCTGAACGTAGGATCTGCATTTGCCACAATCCCTGAAGTTTTCCTTCTTATTTAAAAAATAATAAAAAGTTCATCTAAAAAGTCTTATGTGTGAAGTAAAAGAGTGTCCTATGGAAGAACTTTATCTACTGCTATTAATAACACAATACCCTTTTTTTGGACCAAAGAAAAGTCATAACTTGCTTCAAAAGTATCATCCATGTCACTTCATTACTTTAGGTCTGAAAGAAAAATGCGGTAAGTCTGCCACCCAAATATGGTGAAGGTGATTGCTGTAAAAGCCTAATATCCTCTGGTAGCCTTTGCTGCTGCTTCTTGTTAGGTGTCATCAAGTTGACGACAATTCATAGTGACTCTATGAAAACAGACCTGAAACGTGTCATATATGAGTCCCATGATGTACATACTCAAGTCTCCTATAACAGTCACTGTGTCAATCCAGCTTGCTGAGAGTATTCCTCTTTCACTAACCCTACATTTTTCCCACCATGATGTCTTTTCCCGAGGACTGGCTCTTCTTGATAACATGCCCAAAGTATGTAAGAGAAAGCTGCATCCTAACTGTCTATAAGGAAGACCATGGTTGCACTTTCTCCAAGACAGATTTGTTTGTTCTTTTGGCACTCCATGGTGCATTTGCCACACACACTCATAGAAACTTGAAAGCAATTAAATAATTTCATAGAATTACTCACCCTCCTTTAATATAGTCAAGGAATGAGACTTCAGTTTCTACCAAGAAAGAGAGTAAAGTTACCTGAAAGTAAAAACAAGGCAGAATTACTTGAATTGAAACCTTAAGCAAGTTATTTGCTAAATATTAGAAAGAAAATCATGTTTTACACTATTCTGAAAGTCACTAAAGCAATTACTATTTGGTAGTATCTATTAGGTTTGATTTTCTTACACTTTAAATTATTCAAAGAAAAGAAGAAAGAAAAAACTAACTTACTTCCATGACCAGTTTACGCCCTTTGAAGAAAATCATGAAGAATTATCTATAAGGACACTATTACTTCCCATTTCAGATGAAAGGAAAGATGAAAGGGAGTTGGAAAATAGTTTTGGAAAAAAAGATCAAAATCAGTAAGCCAAACCTTACAAAAGGAAGGTTGGGGGGTGGTGCTTGTCATGTGGCTGTAATGGCCCATCTATTTTTAAGTGTCTTGTGTTAGCAGATTTATAGGAAATTTGAAAAATAAAACTCTATAGTATTATTTTCTTTGAAATGCAGATAATTTTTGCTTTTCACAATGTTCAGATACGTTAATCTTTATGCCCTCTTTATGATTCAATAGGTTTATTCTTTGGCTTCTTGGTCTTGTACAGTATTCCCACAGAGTTGCACTATAAAAAGGGCACTTCTATATCCCATAAATTTTTTAAAAACAAGAATTTTATAAAACAAGGAAGGACTCCATTGTAGAGAGGGGTAGTCAATTTATGAGATGTTAGATTTTAGTCTCCTAACTTGGAAGCAGAAATGGCATCCACTTCCTAAACCACATGCCTCTGGGAACTCTGACCTATAATAAATGACTATAGTTAAAGAAAGGTTTTAGGCCTTTTGTTCATAGGGTCATTATGAGTCGTGCCCAACTCGATGGCAATCAACAACAACAAAAACAACAAAATATAAATAATATCAATATAGTAATATATAAATTTAGACTGTTACTATATAAAACTGAAAAACTGACTTACTGTTCCAGAATTAGTGTATTTTTTCTTTTTTCCTTTTTTTTTAGGATTCACAACCTTGAAAAAGATAAAAAGTAGAGATGTATTATATTGTATAATGAAATTTAAAAAGGCAATTTGCAAAATTTCTTTATTATTTACGTATTAATTTAAACTCGCAAACTTGCATACATATTCACAGACACTTCAGTTGAGCTAATTGCTGTCAAAACTTTCTGCAAAACTTACCAGCAACCACCTTCTTCAAAAAATAAAATAGAAAGATATTTTATCAGATATCAGTAACACTTTCTTCAATTACTTTATATATTGGTTACTTTTAAATATTTTCACCTCCTTGATCTGATAATATCTCATTATATAAATTCTCAAACAATAACTGCTTTGGAGAAAAATTACAAGTTGCTAAAGGAAATTTAATTTTGTTCATGCTGAACATATACAAACAATAGTTATGGTAGAGCAGTCAAGAAATCAAAAGACGTATTTGGTTATGGTTCTCTAGGACCTCTCCAAAAGTGCTAAAGAACAATAATGTCCATTTAAAGACTAAGGTGCAAGTGTTCCAACCTATATTTTCCACTGTTTGTATGCATCTGAAAGTTGGACAATGAATAAGGATGACCAAACAATAGATGGCTTTGAATTAGGCTATTGGTGAAGACCTTTCTTTGACTTGTAGTGTTGGCAAAGAATATTAAATATCCATAGACTGTAAAAAAGAAATTGCAAAAAAATGTCTTGATGAAGTGTGAACATGGTGCTTCTGAGGGGCAAAGGTGGTGAAACTTCATCTCATGTATCTTGGACATATTATCAAGAGGGACCAGCCCTTAGCAAAAGACATCATGCTGGAAAAGGATTAGGGTCATAGAAAAGGAAGACTCTCAACACGATGGATTGATACAGTAAATATAACAATGGACTTAAGCATGGCAGATACCATGACATGAGAGCAAGATTCTGATCTGTTGTTCAAAGTGTTACTAGGAGTTATAGTTGACTCAAAGGGACCACAAAACAAAGGGAGTTCTGGTGGCAAAGTCTGTAGAGAGTTGCACTGTTACCCTAAAGGTAACCTCTATATAGGTTCAAATCCACTGAAGGCTCTATGAGTAAAGCTGCAGAAGCTCCTTCATGAGATTTACATCCTCTAAAAATTCATGGCTGTCAGTTTTGAGTTAGTTCTGACTTGACAGTACTATGTTTTAAGACAGAAAAGTTTATTCAAGAAACAATTTTTATGAGGTTATATATACTTGTATGTCAAGAACATAGAATCTATTGATTAACGCTTTATAATGTTCATTTCCACTACTCTTATTACATAAATAATAATTGGAAAAGGTCTAGTTTTTATTTACAGAGTGATACAGTAATTCTTTATTCCATGAGAAATACTGTTTTACTACATTGTGTAAAGTGCTGGAGAATTAAGGGTTATATGAATAAGTAAGACCTTTCACTCTAGTAGCAAAATTAAAAATCTAAGTGCCTTACAAAAGAATCTTTCAGCTCATTTCAAGACAATAAAATGGAAAAAAAAATCCAGGGAAAGAAAGCTTAAGACTATTATGAAGAAAATACATTTGAACTAAGATTTATCAATTTAGGTAGGATTTCAAAAAGAAAAGGCAGTCAGGAAAAAGTAAATGGTCTATCTTGGGAGGAACACAGAAAACATATAAAGAAGAGATGAAAAATGGATCTGAAAAAGATATCTGAGACCAGGCTACGGAGACATTCAATGTGAGGTTATTATCCAACTGATGGCAGAACTTCAAGGGTGCTTGAACAAAACAGAATCAGTCTTAGGATAGAGTTGTGAAGAGAGAAAATGAAGACAACAGGTAGGGTCTTATTTAACTTATGTTTATGAGGTAATGATCCACAACAGTAGTAAGTGCCTTTGAGAATGTTTCACAAGAAAAATTCTGAAGATTTAATTACTGGATATGGCTGGTGAGGAGGATGCTGCCAGTCCTTCTCTGGAGCAGAAGGTCGATTTGCTTGTTTGGTGTGTTGTTGTTGTTGTTTTTTTTTAACTATTTTCTTGGTACCAGCAGTCAGGAAATCAAAAAGCGTATGGCGATGGGAAAGTCTGCCGTTAGGGACCTCTCAAACGTACTCAGGAGCAACAGTGTCTCTCTGGAGACTAAGGTGCGCCTGATACAGGCCA
>NW_006399815.1:15242887-15257418 GCF_000299155.1 Elephantulus edwardii | reverse complement strand
CATGTTGCAAGGAGGGACTAGTCTTTGGAGAGGGTCATCATGTTTGGGAGAGTGGAGGGACAGCGCAGGAGAGGAAGACCTTTGATGATTTTGTGAGTGGAGTGGTGGGAATGAGTATGTTTGTGTCGGCGAGGTTGGCACAGGATAGAACAGCATTTCGGGCTCTTGTACATAGGGTTTCTATGAGTTGCAAGTGACTCAATGGCACATAACAACAATAACAACATGGCTGGTGAAGGTAAATAATACGAAGGAAAATTGAAAAATTGCATGCATTGATGCACTGTAATTTGCCCCTCCTATCTGAAAACCTGGATTAAACACATTCTCTATTGAAACATAAAAATGTCAGGATGTCATGCCTCATGAGCAAGATAATATTTTTAATATTAAATGATTCAGTAATTTTACACCTTTAAATGAGGAGAGGATGCTTGTGCAGAAGGGTAAAGTTTCCTCTTACACCAAACTGACTATGAGACTGAAATTTTATTGTCTGGGAAGCAGTTATAAGCGTACTATAGCTCCAGAATTTTTAGGACTGAAAAATATGTTTCAATAGATGTATTGAACTGATTAACTGGAAAGGTAATTTTAAAGTAAAAGTAATCAGAGGGGCGGAAAATACACAAAAATAATTGCTGTTAAAGCTAACTCATAGTGACCCCAGGGTCAGAGTAGAACAGGGTTTTAAAAACTTATTCATTGGGAGAATATAATAAATTTTGTCGAGGCTGTTTTAGAAGTGCTGCAGGATGAATCTGAACTTCTAAGCTTTTGTCTCACCTGTGTTTAATAATTTGGGTGGCATTTAATGACGGGTTCATACACTGTAATTCCCCTTTCTCTTGATTCAAGTCATAATCTTATCAACTACTTGTTCTACATCTTAAAGTTGCACAATGAAAAAGGATGACAGAAGAACTGATGATTTAGAGTTCTGGTGTTGGAGAAAAAGACAGAATATCTCATGGATTGCCAAAAGAGCACACAAATCTGTGTCAGAGAAAGTACAGCAAGGTGCTTTTTAGAGGCAAAGACGTGACATGCTATTAGGAGGGACCAGTCCTTGGAAGAAGACATCATGCTTAGAAAGACTCTCAACAAGATGGACTGATACAGTAACTATAACAGAGAGCTCAAGTATATCAGAGATGATGAGGATGGCAAAATCCAGGGAAGCATTCAAATTCATTGTTCATGGGATCACTACAAGTAGGAGTCAATTAACAGCGCTTCATAACAACAGGAAACTCATTTACATATATCCATAGTCTTTATTAAAATTAGTATTTTTGTCCTTTAACTCTAAAAAAGCTGGGAGTCATGGCAAAATAAAAAGACCGAAGCACAAGAGAAAAAATGAGGGTGCATCCATATTTAATTTAAAAGTACTAAAAAGCTCACAAAATAGATTTAAAAGATTATGCTACTTTCTTTACAAGATTGGAAACTGGAGAGGTATCTATTTCCTAAACAGCATGCCTCTGGAAGCTGAATGAACTTTGACAAATGATGATAGGTATAGAAAGGTTTCAGGTCCTCTATTCATAGGGTTGCTATGAGTCATGCTTGACTCAATGGCAATTAAAAAAAAAATCAACTTTAGGAGAAACTATTTTAATCTTGGAATTAACTTGGCTTAGTGTTCAAAGCTTTACACATGTATAGGTACTTAGGTTATGTTTGGTGATTATCTTTTGCAAGCTTTATACTTTGAGAACAAAAATTCATTTTCTCTAGAGGAAAACAACTATAAAATGAAATGCACCTTACCTCATATACGTTGAATTGTGACTGTCCTCTAGAAAGTTCCCTATAGCTTGTTGTAAATTCTCCAATGAAATCATGACTAAAATTAAGAAGAAAACAAAATTTCATACACTGCTGATCACATTTTATTAGAAAGTTGATGTTTAGTAATTCAGAAACATGGTTGTTATTATTAAAGACATCTGCTAACAACTGGTAAGATTTATTAACACTGAGTGATATATATTTCCATTGACATTTAATTCAAAATTATGTACACAAAAACAACATATTTTTAAAATTCAAACACCAATGAACTATTTTCCATCAATATTAATAAAAATAATCCACTCTTACTTAAGGACATTGTTAGGTTAATATGAAAAACTGGCACAACGAAAAAAGGAAAATGGCCATTTCAGACCACAAAATAGAGGATGATTGTATCATTATATAACGGCAAGATTACATCAGTACATAACTGCCAAATTACTGAGAATTGTGTCCTTGCCAAGGTGATACACCATACCTTAACTATCACCGGTAGTGCTACTGTCACCTGGCATCTCACTGCAAATGTACATTGTTAAAATGCAAAATAGCCAGGACATAGATATTTACAACAGTCTTAAGTGTGAACTATTAGAGAGCAAAATAGTCACTAAAAAAGCTCATGTATTAAAAACATACATCAAACAACCCCACCCCCAAAGCATTACATTATCTATTCTATATAAATTATTAACTGCATATTAGGAAAGTTAAAGAATAAAAAAATGTATTATGTCAGTCTAGAGACTAAGCTGTGCCTTATCCAGGTCATGGTCTTTACAATTACTTGCTATGCATCAGAGAGCTGGACAATGACTAAAGATGACAGAAGAAGAATTGATGCCTTTGAATTGTGGTGCTGGTGCTGGAGAAGGGTACTGAACATACCATGGACTGCCAAGCAAACAAATGGGGCTATCTGGAGAGGGTGAAATCAAGTTTCTCCTTGGATGCTAGGATTCTGAAGCTCTGTCTCACATACTTAGGGCACGTGGCCAGGAGAGACTAGTCCTTGGAGAAGGACATCATGCTCAGAAGGGTGTAGGGAGAGCATAGGAGAGGAAGACCTTGGAAAAGATGGATTGACACAGTGACTAGGGCAATGGGGATGTGTGAGTCAGAATTAGTGAGGCTGACTCAGGACAAGGAAGGTTTCAGAGCTGCTGTACATAGGGTCACTATGGGTTGCAGGTGACTCAACAGCACATGAAAACAACAACATTATGAATACATATGAATAATTGGCCATATGAATAATTCCAAATATACAAGAATCTTTTAAATTATATAGTCAGAATTGTAAAGATTTTTAAAAGGGTTATTAATGTTGATATGAATAACAGTCACCAAGCCTGTATTCAATAATAATAAACACACATTTCTGCCATTAACAAAGTGGTTATATAAATGTTCTCATTATACTATTTCTTCGCCTTATACAATAATCATTAACTACTCAGAGAGCAGATCTTTTTATTAGTTTAAATGGAGTATGGATTTAGTAAGCATTTATTAGTTTACCTACATATTCTTATCAATACGATCACTATTTTCACATAGGTAACTGCAAAAACATGTTAAATATTTAGCAATTTACAGGGGACCTAATGGCAAGCACCATTTTAACAGGCATGGCTCAAAAATAAGGGCAAAATGCTTGTAACAGTTAAATGTAATCTGTCAAAATAAAAGGGTATAGATTATCAGAACTAAAGTAGTATAATAAATATAAGAGATGCCATAACTACTTGTTATAACAGGTCCACTCACTTTGCAAATGTAAGCTACTTATTACCATAAAAAAGTATATTTCTCCATACCCATGTATATGCCTCCAAGCATTTGAGGTTAATGATTAGCTGTAATTCCTTAAAATCCATGAATCTTTCTTGGACCTGATGACAGTGATCGGAAACATATTGTGATTAACCAACTGTAATCTTTCCTTTGAGCCTGAAAGCTTGCGGGAAATGAGTCACCAAGGAGCAGGGACACTTGAGTCAGCAGCAAGGGTCAAGAAACAACAGAAGAAAGAAGATAGTTGGTCAGAAGACACAAAGGCCCTGAGACCTGAAGAAGGGCCAGTCTAACTAGTACATGTTGTAGTTTGCTGTGTAACACAGAGTCAGAACCGACCAATAGATGACCGACCCTCCAGCAGGATTTCAGAGGCAGTTAACTGCATGTGAAGAGACTGCTCATCTGTCTCCCATAAAGCAGCTGGTGGATTTGAGCTGCATGCCTTTGAGATTGCAACACAGCTTCTTGCCATAGCACCTGGATAAATCCTGTTGCTCTGCCTTCTCTGGGAGCTGAAGCCACGTTTGATCTCAACCTGCCTCCACATCCCTGCCTATTAAACAGTGTGTTGCTACACAAAGACTCCAGTGTTGATTGTTTGCACATTCTCTGGGTTAGAACTAAACCTTTCACCTACTAGAACAATAATTTATCTTTGATGTCAGAATTTGAAAGAAATAACAAACCAAACTGCTATTGGTTTTAGTGTTTTGCAATAAGAAAACCTTTTAAAATATATTTTAAATTCAAATGCTTTAAATATACATTTAAAATTAAACCTATTTACATATCAAATATTCTTACTTTCCTTTTCAAAAAAGTTCTTGCACATATATCACAGTATTTTATTTTTCTCTTTATACTAGCCTAACATTTACCACTCTTATATTTAACTTTGAGAAGATTTACATACATGAAAATAGCAAAAGGGGAAAAGAAATGAAAAATGTGATTATTTTTATTTAAAAAAATAAACCCTTAGGAATTAACACTTTGGGGAGACTTTGTTGTTATGTGCCACTGAGTTGGAAATGACTCATACTTGACACTTTATCAAGTTTTCAGAATCTAAATCACAGAAGAGATGATACATTTTTATCTAGAGGAGCAACTGGTGGATTAGAACAGCCTTCCTTTAGGTTGGCAGCCCAACAATTTATCACAAGGCCACTAGAGATGCATACAGGCCTATACATTTCTTAAGAAATTCAGTTTTAATGTGTTTAATCAAGGAAAAGTGAAACCGTTCTCTTTGACTTTAAAGAATATAAATTCAATGACTGAAAACTTTCAGTTTAATCTTAAAAACTCTGAAGTCAAACAATTTGTTTCAGCTTTAAAGAGTAAGTTATTATTATTTATTTTCCCCTTTCTCTTTCTACTTGCCTTTCTTTCAAATGTGAATCTCTTCAATCAAAAATGCAAGGTGGGTCTGCAAATCCATATGAATACAAATATCCTCAGAATAATGGGTAGTAGTTAATATTTCTTCCATACTAAACCTCAACTGTTGTTGTTGTGTACCTTGGAGTCGGAAATGAACGACAGCTGACTATAGTGGGTTACAAGAGGAAGTTTAATTGCTTTTTGGGAAGAGATTGCTCATCTTTCTCCCACAGAGCAGCTGGTGGATTTGAACTGCATGCCTTCAGGATTGCAGCGCAACCCTAGCACCCACTATCAAATTCTATCATTAACAAGCATATCTGTTTGGCTTCTGAGGTAGGGTAAAGTTAGTGCCCATCAGAACACACTGTTAAGGTTTTGTAAGGTCATAGAGGAAGGCCAGAACCCAGTTCAGGCCAAGAAAGGAAGTTTATTGAGGAGAAACTGCCAGGATGACTCTAAAGTAGGGACCATGAGGTACTTAAAGTTACAGTGGAGTTTTATATTGTCTTACAAGGAAAGTGAGGAAGGGAAATGTAGGCAGCTACTTGTTACAAAATAAGGGAGCAGTTCGGGGGTCATGGTTGTTATTCCTGGGCAAGGGAGGAGGACTGGTTTTGCAGCCCTAACAGAAAAAAATAGAGTTGCAGCTTCTGCTTTGATCATTTCTGTGGCTGTTCTGGGAAAGGGCTCCTGTGGCCCTAAATTTGTTCACTCTTAGCAATCACCTGGATTCACTGGAGTGGAAATAAGAGTAATACAACAATAAAGAAATCCTGTCAGCTTAGCATTCACAGATGTATGGATAAATGATAAAGGGTTACTGGTTTGAGGAACAGGGAGTCATTAGGACCCCTGGCTTATTGACTTGGCCCCATGTGGGAGCTCAGGCTGAGTGAAGGCACCAATCAGCCTGCATGGAATACAAAGTGTGGACTCTTGAGTTTGTGACTGATGCTCATTTGAACTGTAGCTACAGATGGCTGCGGATGAGCTGACTAGAATCTAACCAGATAAATGGAAGATGATCCATGCTGTGAGCTAATGTTGATTGCTGCAATCTGATGGCTTGCTCTGGACTGGATTTTGTTTGAAATTACAAATGGCCAAAGTTTTCAAACTGAACAAAAAATTCTTCAGCCAAAGGGACATGCTTTACTCAAAGAATTGGTCTGATAGGGATGGGCAAATCAGAAATTAGCTATCAAAAATGGGGTTATTAAGGCATGAGATATGAAGGAGGTGGCTTTCATTAATATAGTTAGTAAGATGACCTTAAGGGGGAAAACATACATGATCAAACTGCAATGAAAATAAAAAGATTATAAAAACAAGGTACATGCATGAAACAATGCACACGAATTATATGCAGACCAATAAAAATATGTAATTAAATAAAATCTCTCTAAATTCTACAGCTTCACTCTTTCACTGTTATGCATGCATCTGATGTTTTAAGTAAGCATTGACAGAAACATTCAATGAAACACTTCAAAGATATCTCTTTGGAATTGGTATGGACAAACCTTTCGCAACAAGAGTTCCCTACACTATTAGAAACCTTGTTATAATAACCTCAAAACTTGTCTGGATATTGTTTAAATGATAGTTTTCTGACTATGTAAATTATTATGACATATAGGAAGCTTTGGTGGCTTAGTGGTAAGAAGTTGCACTGCAATCCCAAACGTACACAGTTTGAATCCAATAGCTTCTCCGCAGAAGAAAGATGGGCAGTCTTCTGTTTTGTGATTAATTGCCTCTGAAAACCCACTTGAAGGTCAGCTATGGCTGGATCTGACTTGATGGTTCCTAACAACAACAACAACAACGCCCATATTTTGAAGGTACATGCAATTCTGTTTATAAATAGGATTTTTTATGCTAATAATAGTATAACAGAGTACGTCCTATTCTACTTATCACTTCTGAACTATAAAAATAGAATAATAAACACAGAAAAACACAGAAGCTGGAGTAGTGTGGTGAGGTAGATATGATATGAGGACTTGCTTAAGCAAGGAAACACTAAAGATTTTCAGAAGAAACAATAAACTAGGAGTGGGGCCACAGAAAGAACAAACACAGCTGAGATTCAATTTGGTCTTTAGACTCCAGAACTGTATAATAATAAATGTCTACTTTCAAGTTATCTATTTCTTCTGCTTTCTGGAAGCAAAAGGTAACAAGGAAACCAACTTTAACACAGTTTGGTTAACTGCATGAATTTCAACAACTCAGCATTTAACCCAAAATGTGGAAGTTGTTGTTGTGTACTGTTAGAATTGACCCAAAGCTGGTTCTCTAGTGGATTTTCAGAGGCTTTAAGTTGCATGAAAGGAGACTCCTCATATTTCTCCCGTAAAGTAGCTGGTGAATTTGAACCACATATTTCTGCAGTGGCAGCACACAATTCCTTACCACTAAGTCAACAGAGCTTATAAAATGTAGTGAAGAGAAGAAATATTATTAAGTGTCAGACATTCAAAATATCCATCTGGAAAAGGTCTGTTCAATTTTGAGATAAATCTGGAATCGACTGCAATAGTGTGGTTCACTAAGGATCACATCTGATCAGCCCAAGTTGAACTGAATGTGAAACATTTTAAGACACGGTTTTTCAAAGTTTAGTTCTGTTTTGTTCTTGTTAACTATTTTGCTCTCTCTAAAATTAGGTGATGAACTAAAAACAAAACCCAAATTAGTTGCCATTTGATACTGACTCATGGCAACCACATGCGTGCTAGAGTGGAAGTGTACTCAACAGAGGTGTATACGGAGCAGCTGTGTAGTGTTAGCCTAAAAGCTGATGAGTTTTTAAAAACCTGTAACAGCTAGCCTCCTCGCAGCTATATTGTGTGGAAAATCATCAACAGCTGTGGTACTAGGATAAGAAAAAGTATTTTCCATACTGGAAAGCAAGACTTGAGGCAATCACATCTTGTAGCGACAAGACTTGAGGGAGAATGGAGTAATACCTTGGTGAGAGCAAGACCCTGGTAATGGTGGTTAGAGAGACTGTGGTATCGCTGTAGAGAAATCGTAACAAGTTATAAGCAGAGAAGCCCTGAGATAAAGGCCATAGTTAAAGATTTTTGTTGTTCTTGCCGGATGCTTGTAGAAAAACCTGACTTAAAACTACTCTGAGCCAAACCTTGCTGGAGGACTGTTGAGCTGAAATCACAGCCTGGAATAATTGAGGAATTGTGTCTTAAAACTTGGGCTAAAACCTGTACTTGTGTGATATTCTTTGCCTGCCCCAATAGCCAATTTATTTTCCTAGTAAATTCCATTCTCAGTACCACAGCTGTGGGTCTATGAATAAACCACAAATAAACGAACTTCTTGCTATTGGCTGACTCAAGAGCCACCACAGTGCTGAGCTACAGGCTCTTTTATCTGCTTTCTGCTCTCCGACGGTGAGGAGCTGTGTTATTCCTACTCCTGCTGGCTCTCTCAGCGAGATGGTTGAGGCCCTATTCTCCTATGTCCCATTTTCTCTTTTTTAGACAAGCTGTAATGTGAGAGTAGCTGAGTCTGACTTCTAACCATTTCATAAAGCAGACTGTTCCCATCAATAATGCTTATAGAACCATACAAATAGCTGCATAGTCAGACTTGTTACCTCACTTGCTTCTGCATCTATTTTTACAACTCACTCAGCCTAATATTTCTTGTCAGACTTACAGACTTAATTCACAGTTGTGGGGTTTATTAGGGAAATAGGTTGGAGATTGGGAGAGGCAAAGAATATCTCACAATGCAAGTCCAGGTTTAGTCCAGAAGTCCCAACCCAGATTAACAAGGTACACTCTCTCAATTAGTGAAAGTCCAGGCTCAGTTCAACAACACAAATACAAAAGGCCTCTGATTTCCTAAAGGGCTCAGTAAACTTTATCTCAGAGCAATTACAAGTTAACTGTACAGTCAGTCACCCAGCAAAGAAAACCATTAACTGTGGCTACATCTCTACGGTTCCTCTAGTTACACTTTGCCACAATTTTTTCACTCTCTCTCCACCACTATTGTCATCCTTTTTTACAGTGTGCATTCTTTCCATAGTGGTCCCACAGCTGATGATGATTTACAAGACCATATGTCTACAGTTAAGGTAGCTGGAGACCATGCCCTCCTCTCCCCAGTGGAGGATAAAGAATGGCTAGAAAAGCAAATTTTGAAGGATTGTGATACCCAAAGCAGTATTAGTGGTCATAACCTTTCAAAAGGAGATTGCCAGAACTTTCTTCCAAAGTACCTCCGAGTGGATTCAAACTATCAACACTATTTAATTGTGGGAATCAGGAATTCCTAAGTGATGAAAAATTCCTTAATCAGTCTCAATGTTAGGAATCTGTACTTGTTCTATTTTGTTTATTATTCTTTGAGTTAGCAATAAGAATTTAAAGACAAGTTATAACCCATTTCTAGTGACACACTTTTTTCATGATATGCAGTCCTTGGCAAAATTTTCTAAAGTTTACTCTGATTTCTTCTGTTTCAATTTCTTCATTCTACTCAATTACCATGGTTTATAATAAGTTTTTCTGTATAGCTGACTCGTATCTTTCTCAGAATATTACAGGGAATAAATGAAAGAATGAATGAAAATATTTGTCCCTTATTCTAAATATTTTTCAAGATGTTTATTTTGAACAAAACACTAAATTTGCATGTCAGATAAATCCAATGCTATTCTTCTTTACAGGAGAAAGTATATTGAGTCACAAACTGAATTTCAGTCTAGACTTAAAAAAAAATAACAAAAAAAAAATCATATCTTTTCAGCATCCAAACAAAGGAATGATCGGGAAATGAGGATTTGTCAAATATCATTAAGACAATACTGTAAGAAGAGACAGGGAAAAAAAATAATCAAATCTAGAAATAAGATGCCTTGCCTCAAAGGAAAAAATATGAAGAATGTATGTGAAAATTGATAGATTCTTCGATTAATTTCATCATATAGCTCTCTAAACACATGGAAACATTATCATCATTCCTTTGAAAATTTTCTTACTTCAAATATTGTATATTAAATCACAAGTACTTGAAAGAGAATATTAATGGTTATATTCACTGATTTATTCTCATAATTTAAAGAGAATATTAAAAGTCATTTCCGATGATTTATCGCCATAATTACCTTTCCCTCCCATCATATTGGAAAGGCAATTCAATTCCTCAAAATTTTTACTATCATGATTTGCAATATTGTATTTTCCAAACAACTTTCATGGCACAAAGAAATTATGAGGGCAGGTACTTCATAATTAATGTAGTACAACCAGTAACGTCCTTATGACTCAATAGTACTGTTTTGCTATTTACTTTTAATATAATGATTCTTCATTGTAATTATTGTTTATTGTTAGGTCCAAAACACTGACTACATTGACATAATAATATTGTTTATCCAGCTATTGTTTATCTGGTTTGTATCTGTTTACCTCTCTGATTTTTCATGTTCACACTTTTGAAAATACATATTATTTAAAATATACAACTGCTATGAGTCATACTTGACTAGTCTACACCTAACAATAACAAAAATTAAAGAGGTATTTAAATTGATCACTACTATAGCTAGTAGCTTGGCTTTTAAAAGTCATGTTTATAAGTCATGAATATCCTGTCATCACAAACAGATATGTCTTGGAAAAGGTGAAGCCTTGCTTTTCACAGTAATTGAGTCTGAAGCACATGATTCTGTAATTTCTTGAATTAAGATTACTTTTTTCTAAGAAGGAATAAGGGGAAAATACAATTAAAAATAACATATACATATTCATAGTCTCTCTCTTACTATCTCACACACACTATACAACAAACGAAAAATTATACAACAAACAGAGCCCAGCTTGTGTTGCAACAGTCAGCAAATTGTACATTAAAGTTCACTTCTATCCAAAGTTAGGGTCTTTTCAGTGATGAAGAGTGCCTTCTTTTGTTTTGGTATATCCTTTCTACTCTGTATAAGTGGACGGACACTACTTCTCACAGTTGTTCTTGAGTTGCAAAAAACTTCTCACAGTTGTTCTTGAGTTGCAAAAAACATCTCAAATACTCTCTCTAGCTCCTTTGCCATTCTTGCTTTTGGAGGGAGCTACCAGATTACTTGCTCTCTCAGGTCACTGATTTCGATGCTGTCCACAATCATCCAGTCAAATTAAGGGGCTCTAAAATGGACAATTTAAATAGACGGTCCATTTTAATACATCAATGTACTACCTATATATTTTATGAATTAAAAAAATTATCAACACTGAAAATTGAAAAATGTTCAACTCAGATCTGACAGAATACCCCTGTAAACCTTTACATCTCATTTAGTAGCTAAGAGTTGTTGTTATTGTTATGTACCTTTGAGTCACTTGCAACTCAGCAATCTTAAGTACAACAGCTCTGAACCCTGCTGTATCTTGAGCCAACCTCATTGTCTCTTACACACCTACCCCTATTACCCCAGTAATCCATCCCATCCAGGGTCTTCCTCTTTTGTGCTGTCCCTCCATCCTTCCAAGCATGATGTCCCTCTCTAGACTGGCCCCTCTTTGCAACATGCCCCGTGTATGCCAGATGAAGCTTAAGAATCCTTGCCTCCAAGGAACAGCATGGTTCCACACTCTCCAGGATGAATATGTTGGTTCTCTTAGCAATCCATGGATGTTCTCTTCTCCAGCACCACAACTCAAAGGCAACAATTCTCCTTCTATCATCCTTAATCATTATCCAGCTTTCTGATGCACAGCAAGTAACTGGAAAGACCATGGCCTGCCTCAGTACAAATATCAAAATATCTTAGCAGCTGGAGAAGTGGTGTGTTTATTTTTATATTAACATGAAATTATTAATCACTTATATTCTTTCATGATATAGAGTCTTTGAATTCTTACAGCATTGTGTTTTCACACTTCAAAGAACTTTCATATATTATCATTAAGAAGAAGCAAATTCTTAAGGATTTTTTGGAAATATTTTTAATTCCTCACTTTTTTAGTGATATTACCCTTATGAAGATAATTTAACAAAATTAGTATCTTTAAAGAATTTTTTAAAATGGAAACAAGATACCTTATAAAAAGGATCTATGGTCAGTTAGTTTTCTTTTTCATTTTTCTTTTACCAAACTAGACTCTAGACTAAAACCCCAAATTTAATACTATTAACTTCCTCTCAGACATAAATGTATAAAATCTAAAACACTGTGTGAGCTTTCTGATGATGAGGCCTATGCATATGAAATGCCTCTGGCAAATGATCTCTTCCAACCCTCTCAAAAAGAGAAGAGGGAACAATACAAGTGCTTAGAGCACACCCCAGTTTCTTTTTTATAGTTGTGAAATACACAGGATGCTATAAAATCATCTTGATTTTCTGTCATTCACAAGGAGTAATTTAGTGTGCTGTCTGCTCCACTGTCTCTATCAAGTGACCAGAGAAAGAGCAAGGCTTACAGAAGGATGCTCTTTAAGATGCAAGCAGCATGTAAAATACCTTAGAAACCAGCCCCAAAATACATTTTGGCTAAAAAATTAAAATACTATGAAACACTGGAGGACTCATTACAGAGGCTGCTTACATTAAGATATTATCTACTTCTAAGTCTTCTTCCTTTTTAATAATGATTACAGTAAGAACTTTGTCTTTAAAATATTAAAAATATTTTTTAAAAATCTGAAAATTTTCTATTAACTATGAGGGAAATATCTATGGAAGCCAATAAAAAAGACTACTGGTTCTGACCTTGATTTCTACAGACTTTTTGCAAGTCATTTGACTTTCTAGTTTTAAAAACAACAACCCAAAACAACAAAGTTCTTAAAACCATTAAGTATATCCTTCTCGTTTGCTTAAACAGAAAACTGAATTTATTAAGGAACACTAGGATTTTTTATCATTTTTTAAGAAATATAAAAACAGTCTTATAAAGTGCTCAGAAATGTATAAAAAAGTGAATCTATATGAAAAAAATTCTAGAACTTAATAATGTATAGTACATGTTTTTCAAAGGTCTGATCCATTTATACTATACTTCCAATGAGTACTGATTTTTATCCAAAGCTGATATAATAGGTATAATAGTCTCTTACTGTAAATTAAATGTTTTATACCTTTAGGAAAAGTAATACCAAAGAACTACTTAAATAGTAATGACTTGAAATAAGCATTGTGAATAATGTACCAACATTAATATATAAGAATCTTTTTCTACTAATCTAAGTAAAAAACTCAACTCAACTGGACTGCTTTGGAAGGCAGTTTGGCATTTCCTCAAAAAGCTGAACACAGAAATCCTATACGACCTGGGTATTCCACTGTGAGCAATATCCCAAGGAAATCAGAACTGAGACATGAATAAACATTTTTATAACTAGGTTCACAAGAGCATTACTTAAAATAACATGAAAATTAAGTAGCACAAACGCCTATCAGCAAACGAATGGATTGAGAAATTGTGGTACATTCACACAATGTAATACCAATCAGTACTAAGGAAAAATGACTTCATAAAATACTATACAACTTGGGAGACACTAGAGAGCATTATGCTGAGTGAGATAGCTCAGTCACATAAGGACAAATATTGCATAAAGTCACTACTGTGAAAATAGGGTATCTAAGCAAGATATGTATAAATATTCAAAAGAGGAAAGAGAAGGGATTGAGAAAAGGGGAAGGGGAACAAACAACTGGAATATTGGAGGTTATTAGATAGAGGAGGGAGTAATGTAATGGGAAAGTTTCAATTGGGACTTGAAAAGATGGAGTGGTAAAAGGAATAGAACAATTGTAATTAATTATATAAAACATACTTTATATGAATGATAATAGGCAAACCAATAATAATTTTTTCCTTCTCCTTTCTCTTTTTTTTAATTAATTTCAATGAACATTTACAGAGATTTTGGATTTCCATTCATTCATTGTTGCATTTTTCTCCCCGCCCATGCCACCCCCACCTCCTGTTCACTCTTCTCTTTGAAAAGTAAAAGAAAAATTCCTTCATTGGTATACAATCCCCCCGTACCCCACTACCCCACCCCGAGTATACTCCACTCTTGCAACCTTCATTCTGGACTCTTATGATCATCATAATGCCCTAAAATGTATTGCTTTTAAACTGTTCTCTCCCTCATCGGGCAAACCAGTAAGAATTTTTTTTTTTAAAATTCAATTGAAAATTGATTTAAGATACACCAACCATAGAGGGGTGGACATATGTACATTAGAAATCCTTTCTCTTGTTTAATATCTTTATTCCTTCTATACATGTACCACAACACAAATATGACACCATAAAACAACTAGAAATTTGACATTCTCAACTTAGGCTTATAAGCATAGAGTAATACTAGGAAGCCAATCAAATTCACAATTTATGACTACTCAGATCTCTTCATACGTTACAATCTTTTAACTGCGTTCAATAGTAAAGTTCATATATGTTTTCTGGATAGGGTTTCTCCATAATTCAATAATACCTTGACAGAAGGAGACTGGATGCTTTTGAGCTGTGGTGCTGGAGAAGAGTACTGAATGTA